>NC_091318.1:3393034-3448509 GCF_038502225.1 Cherax quadricarinatus
TGTCAAAATACTTTTTGGTTTCCACACACTTAGCTATATATTTCTTCTTTTCTAATACTGTATATTAGTTTTTGATGTTTACTGTTATTTGGTTTAACTTTATTACTTACTTATAATAGGTTTACTTTACAACTTTATATACTAAGACAAAGTTAACAATAATCCTCATACCGGGTACCGCATTGTTTTCTTGATTTTCAGAATTCATAACTTTTTTTCTGTCACCCCTCCATTACCCCCCAAAAATGGTTAAATTACCCCCAGGGGGTAATTTACCCCCAGTTTGGGAACCACTGCCTTAATACTATCTGATTCTGTTACTCCACTATTTAAGGCTCTTGAAATTAGACAACGTTTAACTTTCCACAAAAGTATTTGAATAAGTTATATAAAGGGCCAACAGCTCCCCCATTTTCACATGCGACCTTACATATCACAGTTCCGCTGCATTCCTGGATCAGTGCTGGAACTACTGAACAAGTCTCAATATGACCAAGACCTTTCTCAGGGTATTTTTCTCGGTGACGAATAAACCATTCAGACCACATAATATAACTTGTTCCACAGAGACGGCTTCTCCTCCTCTTTCTTAAGGTAATTGTTACCACATTCACATTTCTTATTAGGGGACATTTCGTTTTTTTTTTTTTTTTTTTTTTTTTTTTTTTTTTTTTTTTTTTTTTTTTTTTTTTTTTTTTTTACTATACGCCAACAGTTGTTCGTCGAGCCTTCAGCATAAAGACGGAATCAGTAGATATGTAATCTTTTGACAAACACTTTTGACATGATTTTTCTTAAGGAATGCAACACCACCACAACAAAGGCACACCTGATGCATTATCTCCAGCAGCCGATGATGGAGCCGTCTCTCGCAATGCTGACACCTGGACTCCAGAATGGTAATAACAACCTTTGACTGCATTTATACATAAGTTCTGTTTTAACAACAAATCTATGAAATATCGCGAATCTTTCTGTCACAACATATCATAACATGGTGACCATCAAAACCAACGGGGGCTGTATCATCCTCGCAGTGTCACAACACCCAGGTCACCTGCACCACTCAACAAACCTGGTCCTGAGATTTCTAAACCCAGGTGAAGCACGCAACAGATCTTTAGAATAATGGGCAGGTCCTCCCAGGTTACCAGTGCCACACACCAGTGATAACTTAGACTCCACTACAGTTATCACTGCCACACACCAGTGATAACTAAGACTCCACTACAGTTATCACTGCCACACACCAGTGATAACTTAGACTCCACTACAGTTATCACTGCCACACACCAGTGATAACTAAGACTCCACTACAGTTATCACTGCCACACACCAGTGATAACTAAGACTCCACTACAGTTATCACTGCCACACACCAGTGATAACTAAGACTCCACTACAGTTATCACTGCCACACACCAGTGATAACTAAGACTCCACTACAGTTATCACTGCCACACACCAGTGATAACTAAGACTCCACTACAGTTATCACTGCCACACACCAGTGATAGCTAAAACTCCGTTACACTACAGTTATCACTGTCACATACCAGTGATAACTAAGACTCTACTACACTACAGTTATCACTGCCACACACCAGTGATAACTAAGACTCCACTACACTACAGTTATCACTGCCACACACCAGTGATAACTAAGACTCCACTACACTACAGTTATCACTGCCACACACCAGTGATAACTAAGACTCCACTACACTACAGTTATCACTGCCACACACCAGTGATAACTAAGACTCCACTACACTACAGTTATCACTGCCACACACCAGTGATAACTAAGACCCTTACACTACAGTTATCACTGTCACACACCAGTGATAACTAAGACTCCACTACACTACAGTTATCACTGTCACACACCAGTGATAACTAAGACTCCACTACACTACAGTTATCACTGTCACACACCAGTGATAACTAAGACTCCACTACACTACAGTTATCACTGCCACACACCAGTGATAACTAAGACTCCACTACACTACAGTTATCACTGTCACACACCAGTGATAACTAAGACTCCACTACACTACAGTTATCACTGCCACACACCAGTGATAACTAAGACTCCACTACACTACAGTTATCACTGCCACACACCAGTGATAACTAAGACCCTTACACTACAGTTATCACTGTCACACACCAGTGATAACTAAGACCCTTACACTACAGTTATCACTGCCACACACCAGTGATAACTAAGACCCTTACACTACAGTTATCACTGTCACACACCAGTGATAACTAAGACTCCACTACACTCCAGTTATCACTGCCACACACCAGTGAAAACTAAGACTCCACTACACTACAGTCATCACTGCCACACACCAGTGATAACTAAGACTCCACTACACTACAGTTATCACTGCCACACACCAGTGATAACTAAGACTCCACTACACTTCAGTTATCATTGCCACACACCAGTGATAACTAAGACTCCACTACACTACAGTCATCATTGCCACACACCAGTGATAACTAAGACTCCACTACACTACAGTTATCACTGCCACACACCAGTGATAACTAAGACTCCACTACACTCCAGTTATCACTGCCACACACCAGTGATAACTAAGACTCCACTACACTCCAGTTATCACTGCCACACACCAGTGATAACTAAGACTCCACTACACTACAGTTATCACTGTCACACACCAGTGATAACTAAGACTCCACTACACTCCAGTTATCACTGCCACACACCAGTGATAACTAAGACTCCACTACACTCCAGTTATCCCTGCCACACACCAGTGATAACTAAGACTCCACTACACTACAGTTATCACTGTCACTCACCAGTGATAACTAAGACTCCACTACACTCCAGTTATCACTGCCACACACCAGTGATAACTAAGACTCCACTACACTCCAGTTATCACTGCCACACACCAGTGATAACTAAGACTCCACTACACTACAGTTATCACTGCCACACACCAGTGATAACTAAGACTCCACTACACTACAGTTATCACTGCCACACACCAGTGATAACTAAGACCCTTACACTACAGTTATCACTGTCACACACCAGTGATAACTAAGACTCCACTACACTACAGTTATCACTGTCACACACCAGTGATAACTAAGACTCCACTACACTACAGTTATCACTGCCACACACCAGTGATAACTAAGACTTCACTACACTACAGTTATCACTGTCACACACCAGTGATAACTAAGACTCCACTACACTACAGTTATCACTGTCACACACCAGTGATAACTAAGATTTCACTACACTCCAGTTATCACTGCCACACACCAGTGATAACTAAGACTCCACTACACTCCAGTTATCACTGTCACACACCAGTGATAACTAAGACTCCACTACACTACAGTTATCACTGTCACACACCAGTGATAACTAAGACTCCACTACACTACAGTTATCACTGCCACACACCAGTGATAACTAAGATTTCACTACACTCCAGTTATCACTGCCACACACCAGTGATAACTAAGACTCCACTACACTCCAGTTATCACTGTCACACACCAGTGATAACTAAGACTCCACTACACTACAGTTATCACTGCCACACACCAGTGATAACTAAGACTCCACTACACTACAGTTATCACTGTCACACACCAGTGATAACTAAGATTTCACTACACTACAGTTATCACTGCCACACACTAGTGATAACTAAGACTACGGTACACTACAGTTATCACTGCCACACACTAGTGATAACTAAGACTACGGTACACTACAGTTATCACTGCCACACACCAGTGATAACTAAAATTCCACTACACTACAGTTATCACTGCCACACACCAGTGATAACTAAGACTCCACTACACTACAGTTATCACTGCCACACACCAGTGATAACTAAGACTCCACTACACTACAGTTATCACTGCCACACACCAGTGATAACTAAGACTCCACTACACTACAGTTATCACTGCCACACACCAGTCATAACTAAGACTCCACTACACTCTAGTTATCACTGTCACACACCAGTGAAAACTAAGGTTCAACAACAGTGGTTCTCATCAAGGTGTTTGGCACACAGCTCTCCCTTCAATGCTCTCCTCACTCTTCTCTTACACTCTCTACTCATTCATTTTTCTCTCTACATATTACATGCGGCTGTTTATACACCAACTACATGCACCTCTCGTGTTGTGCATAAAGCAGTAGCCTCATCTCCTGTGATATGCATATATATGAGATACAATCTCCGCTGCTTCACTGGCTGTGGCTGCCGCTGTCGTCTATATCTCATTTTTAACATATTTAATAAAATGGATCTTTTGTAAGAAAAAGTATAATAACATATAAGGGCTTATGAAGATAGGATCACTACAGTAAGTTGATTTATATCCCATCAACTTGTTTTCACATATATTTTATTTATCTGAATTTTTAGAGCTACTCTGGATAATCCCTTCATCGACACAACACAATATAAACGTATACACATATAATGCATATCAAATATTCACATCTAAACATTATACATCTATTGTAACTTTCAAGAGGCGTGAGCTGGCGGTGGGAGCCACTTGCCTAGTGGTAATTCTCCACAAACTAATGTTGATCCATGGTATATCTGCCGACCCACCTTCCTACACCGCGCAAACACAGTCTACGTCCTGTCGGCCTATGCATCGTCTATGCCCCATGCATAACATCTACTCTTAATCCAGTCTTTGTTAATTAACTAAAATTCAACCATCCCCCTACACTCCCTCACTAGATAAAAATGATTAAGTAAAGTTTTGCAAAAAATGGACTGGTTAGGTTATGTCAGTTTTAGTGCACAATTAAATATCAATTATCCAATATTACAAACATTTAGTAAACTGCTTTTCCAGAAAGAATGAAATTTTCAAGTAGAAAACGATTTTCTTTGGATTAGTAACCTCGTAAGATTAATAAGCCTAGATAATAAAAAAAACGCTATGCAATGTGACATTTTTATTTGGACCTTTGGGTCCACTCTTCTGGGATGCCTTCCCTAACACTCAACGAACTCCTAGGAATCTATACACAGCTACGTGAAGAGGGGCAGAGAATGCTAGTACACAACCAAACATTATCAGTTGAATACTTCCTCTAATAGCCATCTTTACTTTCATACTGCATGTGCCACGCAAGAGACAGGTTGAAAAACTAGAGGAGCAGGCAGGCATAGTAGAGAAAGTACTGCAGTGGATCAAGAGAATACCTGACAGGAAGGTAACAACGTGTGTTGGTACGAGACGAGGCTAAGAAGATCATAGCCTGAGAGGTTAAACGCTGCAAAACTCCCTTAAGGAAAAGGATCTTGGGGTGAGCATCATACCGAGCACATCTCCTGAGGCGCACATCAACCAAATACCTGCTGCGGCATATGGGCGCCTGGCAAACCTGAGATATGCATTTCGACATCTAAGTAAGGAGTGATTCACGACACTGTACACTGTGTACGTAAGGTCCATATTGGAGGATGCAGCACAAGTGTGAAACCCACACCGGGTCAAACACGTCAAGAAATTAGAGAAAGTGCAAAGGTTTGCAACAAGATTAGTCCCAGAGCTGAGGGGTATGTCCTACCAGGAGAGGTTAGGGGAACTCAACACTGGAGGACAGGAGGGATAGAGAAGACATGAAAACAACTTATAAAATTCTGAGAGGAATTGACAAGGTGGATAGGGACAGAAAGTTTCAGAGATGGGACACGCAACAAAGGGTCACAGCTGGAATTTGAAAACTCAGATGAGTAACAGAGATGATAGGAAGTTCTCCTTCAGTCATAGAGTTGTCAGGAAGTGGAACAGTCTGGAGAGTGATGTAGTGGTGGCAGGATCCATACATAGCTTAAAGAGGAGATACGATAAAGCCCATGTAGCAGGGAAGGGGGGGGGGAGCTATTAGAGACCAGTGATGAGGCGGAGCCAAGAGCTGTGACTCGACCCCTGCAACCACATATAGGTAAGATGAGAACACACACACACACACACACACACACACACACACACACACACACACACACACACACACACACACACACACACACACACACACACACACACACACATACACACACAGGAGTCCTAGAACCTGTGCTGTTCTTGGTATATGTGAATGACATAACGGAAGGGATAGACTCAGAAGTGCCCTTTTTTGCGGACGATGTGAAGTTAATGAGAAGAATCAAATCGGACGAGGATCAGGCAGGACTACAAAGAGACCTGGACAGGCTACAAGCCTAGTCCAGCAACTGGCTCCTTGAGTTTAACCCTGCCAAATGCAAAGTCATGAAGATTGGGGAAGGGCAAAGAAGACCGCAGACACAATATAGTTTAGATGGCCAAAGTCTGCAAACCTCACTCAAGGAAAAAGATCTGGGGGTGAGTATAACACCGAGCATATCTCCTGAGGCGCACATCAATCAGATAACTGCTGCAGTATACTGGCGCCTGGCAAACCTACGGATAGCATTCCGATACCTCAGTAAGGAGTCGTTCAAGACTCTGTATACCATTTACGTCAGGCCCATACTGGAGTATGCAGCACCAGTTTGGAATCCACACCTAGTCAAGCAAGTCAAGAAATTAGAGAAAGTGCAAAGGTTTGCAACAAGACTAGTCCCAGAGCTACGGGGATTGTCCTACGAAGAAAGGTTGAGGGAAATCGGCCTGACGACACTGGAGGCCAGGAGGGTCAGGGGAGACATGATAACGACATATAAAATACTGCGCGGAATAGACGAGGTGGACAAAGACGGGATGTTCCAGAGATGGGACACAGACACGAGAGGTCACAGTTGGAAGTTGAAGACTCAGATGAATTAAAGGGATGTTAGGAAGTATTTCTTCAGTCATAGAGTAGTCAAGTCGTGGAATAGCCTAGAAAGTGAAGTAGTGGAGGCGGGAACCATACATAGTTTTAAGGCGAGGTATGATAAAGCACATGGAGCAGGGAGAGAGAGGACCTAGTAGCAATCAGTGAAGAGGCGGGGCCAGGAGCTATGAATCGACCCCTGCAACCACAAATAGGTGAGTACAAATAGGTGAGGAGTGATGGCCGAGTGGCGTCTGACTAGAAATCAGATGGGATCTTTCCGTGTTGGTTCGAATCCTACTCACTGCGCAGACTCTTGTAGGGAGAGAGTGGACCTAGTAGCGATCAGTGAAGAGGCGGGGCAGGGAGGTATGAATTGATCCCTGCAACCACAATTAGGTGAGCACAATTAGGTGACTACACACACACACACACACTCATGCACTCACTTCAAAGAGATGAAAGAATCCTTGAATGCAGTACAATGAAAAGGGAACATGAAGGAAAGTCAGTGGACGGGATGAAGGAGTGCCTAGAGTGCCTAGCTGGAAGGTGCCAGGAAGCAGAATACCTCATACCTAGAAAAAGTAGCAAGTAAAAAGACAAAGAGAACTATTGGTTCAACCAGAGATACTGTGAGGCATAATTAAGCTTAATTAAGAAAAGCATAAGTGCAAAGTCATGAAGCTTTGTGAAGGACAATGAAGACCTCAGACGGAGTACAGGTTCGTGTGTCCAAGGCTGCAAACCCGCCCAAGGCAAAGGCTCATGGGGTTTACCTGGAGTTTACCTGGAGAGTGTTTCGGGGGTCAACGCCCCCGCGGCCCGGTCTGAGACCAGGCCTCATAGTGGATCAGGGTCTGATCAACCAGGCTGTTACTGCTGGTAGCACGTAAGCTAACGTACGAACCACAGCCCGGTTGGCCAGGTACTGACATTAGGTGCCTGTCCAGTGCCTTCTTGAAGACAGCCATAGGCATGCTGGGAGGCAATTGAACAGTCTTGGGCCCCGGACACTTATTGTGTCGTCTCTCAATGTACTCGTGGTGTCCTGCTTTTCATCGGGATAATGTTGCCTTTCCTGCCGAGTCTTTTGCTTTCTAAGGGAGTGATTTTCGTGTGCAGGTTTGGTATCAATCCCCCCAGGACCTTTCAAGTGTATATTATCATGTATCTCTCTCGCCTGCGTTCGAAGGAATACATATCAAGGACCTTCAACCGTTCCCACTAGTTTAGGTGCCTTTTCGTACTTATGTGTGCCGTGAAAGTTATTTGTACACTCTCCAGGTCTGCAATGTCGCCAGCGTTGAGCACAAGCGATTTGAAGAGAATCAACCTGGGCCTGGCATCCCTAATTTTGAAAGTTCTCATTATCCAGCCTATCATTTTCCTAGTGCATGAGGTAGATACATTGTTGTGGTCTTTGAAGGCGAGATCCTCTGACATTATCACTCCCAGGTCCTTCACATTACTTTTCCGCTCTATTATATGGTTAGAATTTGTCGTATACCCTGATACATTTGTAATTTTTTCAAGTTTCCCATATCTGAGTAGTTGCAATTTCTCCTCGTTGAACTTCATATTCTTTTGAGTGGCCTATTCGAAGATTTGGTTGATGTCTGCCTGGAGTCTCGCGGTGTCTTCGATGGAGGTCACTGCCATGGCATTCCAGGTGTCATCTGCAAAGGAAGACATGGAGGTATGGCTTACATCTCTGTCTATGTCAGAAATGAGGATGAGGAATAGAATGGGAGTGAGTACTGTGCCTTGTGGAACAGAGCTTTTTACCGTGGCTGCCTGGGACTTTACTCTGTTTACTGTTACACTTTGTGTTCTATTTGTCAGGAAGTTGTAGATCCATCTACCAACTTTTCCTGTTATTCCTTTATCACGCATTTTGTGTGTTATTACACCATGATCACACTTGTCGAAAGCTTTTGCAGAGTCTGTGTATACTACATCTGTATTTTGTTTATCCTCTTCAGCATCCAGGACTTTGTCATAGTGGTCCAGTAGCTGAGTCAGGCAAGAGTGGCCTGCTCTAAACCCGTGTTTCCCTGGGTTGT
This sequence comes from Cherax quadricarinatus, assembly GCF_038502225.1. Taxonomy (NCBI): domain Eukaryota; kingdom Metazoa; phylum Arthropoda; class Malacostraca; order Decapoda; family Parastacidae; genus Cherax; species Cherax quadricarinatus. The sequence continues at coordinate 3,401,954 of NC_091318.1, forward strand.
GTAATTGATGGGTATCTAGGTGGTTGGCGATCTTGCTTCTTAGAACCCTCTCAAAGATTTTTATGATATGGGATGTTAGTGCTATCGGTCTGTAGTTCTTTGCAATTGCTTTACTGCCACCTTTGTGGAATGGGGCTATGTTTGTTTTATTTAGTGTGTGTGGGATGACCCCTGTGTCCATGCTCCCTCTCCATAAAATGCTGAAGGCACGCAATAGGTGCTTCTTGCAATTCTTGATGCACACGGAGTTCCACGATTGTGGCCCTAGGGCGGAGTGCATGGGCATGTCATTTATTGCCTCTTCAAAGTCTTGTGGAGTTAGAATAATATCCGAGATTTTTGAGATGACTAAATTTTGGGTTTCGTTCATAAAGAATTCATTTGGATTGTTGACCCTTAGTCTGGGCAGTGGATCGCTGAACACTGAGTCATATTGGGACTTTAGTATCTCAGTCATTTCTTGGCCGTCATCTGTGTATGTCCCATCCCGCCTAAGCAGGGGCCCAATACTGGATGTTGTTTTTCCCTTAGATTTGGCATAAGAGAAGAAGTATTTTGGGTTTTTCTTTCAATTTCCTTTATGGCTTTTAGTTCTTCCTGTGATTCTTGTCTCTTGTAAGATTCCTTCAGCTTAAGTTCGATATTAGCAATTTCGTTGACTAGTGCCTCCCTTCGTATTTCAGATATATTGGCCCCACTCAACAGCTCTATGACTCTTCGCCTTCGCCTGTACAGGGAACGTCTCTCCCTTTCTAGTTTACATCTTCTCTTTCTTTTTCTTAATGGAATGTGTCTTGAGCAGATCTCAAGATGTGAGTGTATTGTCTTTGATACAGTTATCTTACGTATCAGATCGTCATTGTTAGTGAAGATGAGGTCCAGCATATTTTCTAGTCTTGTAGGTTCTACCATTTGATGGTTTAAGGTGAATTTGGTGCAGAGATTTAATAGCTCGTGTGTGTGTGAATTTTCGTCTGAGCTGTCTCCTGGGGTGATCTCTGCTAAAACATTGCTTGCTATACTCCTCCATTTTTAGGTGTCTCAAGTTGAAATCTCCAAGTAGTAAGATGTTTGGGGCAGGAGTTGGGAGATTTTCCAGACTCTGGTTAATTTTCTCAAGCTGTTCCTGGAACTGCTGGGAAGTTGCATCTGGAGGTTTGTATACTACCACAATGACAAGGTTTTGGTTTTCAATCTTTACCGCCAAAACTTCAACTACATCATTTGAGGTGTTTAGTAGTTCTATGCAAATGAACGACTCTGTGACATACAGGCTAATCCCACCTTGTTGCCTGTTCAGTCTGTCGCATCGGAATAGGTCATAACCTGGAATCCATATTTCTTTATCATAATGATCTTTTATGTGGGTCTCTGTGAAAGCTGCAAACATTGCATTTGACTCTGTGAGCAGTCCCTTGATGTAAGGAATTTTGTTTTTGACGGCTTTAGACCTTGTATGTTTGCAAAGACAAATGTCGTAGTATTGGTGGAATTCAGGGGGGTTTTATTTGCTGCCTCTAATATCTGTTGTTCTGGAGTAGAAGTACGTGTCTCCGCTCCAGAAGTGTTTTCAGTTGGTGTAGAATTATTGTCATTTCTTGCCAGTCTTTTTTTTCCTCCTATTCCTAAAAAACCTCTCCCTGGAGAGGTTGTGGCTTCCCTCTTTTGTTTCCCATAGTCTGGCTGGTCTGTCTTCTAGTCCCCTTTAGATGATGTGTCTGGCAGTATGCATTGTAGCATTTTCTTTCATGGATTGATGAGTGACACATTTCTGGATGAAATAAGTTACAGGAGGGGAAGTTGCACTCTCCTGTTGTCATGTGGGTGCGGCATTTTTTGGGATGGTCAAAGGTGCATGACCCACCTGTTTTACCAGATATACCGTGCTGCAGATACCCAAGGCATAGTATTTACATAGATTGTAAGTCTGTTTGCTAGGATTTATTGAAGCTGCGTTCGCTGGTGGTGCATTTATTTTTCCTGTTTCCTCCCTATCTTTCACCCCTGTATGGACATCAGTGCTTCCACCAGGTTTTGCTGGTAGTGTATCGACACTATTCCCTGAGCCATCATCCCATTCTGATCCATCTTCAGCAGTATCTCTATTTTGAACCTCTGTGGACTGAATAACGTTGTCTTCACTGTCCTCCAGGACATCACTAGTACCCTCAGTACTGTCCTCCAGAACAGCACTACCACCCTCATGTGCACTGCCCAAGACAGCCCCGTCCCTACCACCCATCTTATTTTCCCAGCTGTCATACCAAGAGGAATCTTTTATTAGTGCTCTTGTCTTTTAATATAGATATCATTTCTTCATACAGGTGTATCTCGTTTGGGCAGACCCAAAAACATCTCTCTGAGTTTATGTCAAGTGTGGTCACTGGTTTAAAATCCTTACATATACCATGAGACCATTGAACACAGAGATGGCAAGCAATCCAGGCCTGTTTTCGTCCCACACCCTTTCAGCAGACTACACAGATCTTCATGGTGGTGGTCATCTTACAATACATGACAACTCCCCTAGCTAGCTAGTCTATAATTCCTCGAAGTATTTAATTTTTTGTAACAGTTCTTCCGATTTGACTTTATTTCCAACGAAACCATTTGAATCCGCCTGAATCCGGCGAATCCGGAGGAATCCAGTTAGTGGATTCGGCGAATCCGGACGAATCCATTTAGTGGATCACTATATACATACATATATATATATATATATATATATATATATATATATATATATATATATATATATATATATATATATATATATATATATATATATATATATATATATATATATATATATGTCGTGCCGAATATGTAAAACTGGTCAATTAGCAAGAACTCATTTAAAATTAAGTCCTTTCTGAAATTTTCTCTTATACGCTTAAAGACATACTTTTTTCATTAATGTTAATGTAAAAATTTTTAATTTTGCTCCAAAAGAATCTTAGAAAACTTACCTAATCTTATTATAACAAGAACAATTTATTTTAGCCAAACCCAACTAAATATATTTTAGATTCGTTTACAATAATTTAATACTAAACAAACACAGTGAAATTTATTTTTTTCGTTAGGTTCAGAATGATTTTGGCGAAATTATTGCATACACAAATTTTCGCTTGTCCTATATGGCAAGATGAGCGTTGCTATTTAAGCCAAGATCGCAAATTCTGCTTATTCGGCACGACACACACACACACACACACATATATATATATATATATATATGTATATATATATATATATATATATATATATATATATATATATATATATATATATATATATATATATATGTCGTGCCGAATAGGCAGAACTTGCGATCTTGGCTTAAATAGCAACGCTCATCTTGCCATATAGGACAAGTGAAAATTTGTGTATGCAATAATTTCGTCAAAATCATTCTGAAGCTAACGAAAACAATATATTTGATAGTGTTTCTTTAGTACTAAATTATTGTAAACGTATTTAAAATATATTTAGTTTGGTTAGGCTAAAATAAATTGCTCTTGTTGTAATAAGGTTAGGTAAGTTTTCTAAGATTCTTTTGGTGCAAAATGAATTTTTTTTTCATTAACATTAATGAAAAAAACATATCTTTAAAAGTATAAGAGAAAATTTTAGAAAGGACTTAATTTTAAATGAGTTCTTGCTAATTGACCAGTTTTACATATTCGGCACGACATATATATATATATATATATATATATATATATATATATATATATATATATATATATATATATATATATATATATATATATATATATATATATATATATATGTCGTGCCGAATAGGCAGAACTTGCGATCTTGGCTTAAATAGCAACGCTCATATTGCCATATAGGACAAGTGAAAATTTGTGTATGCAATAATTTCGCCAAAATCATTCTGAACCTAACGAAAAAAATATATTTGATTGTGTTTGTTTAGTATTAAATTATTGTAAACGTATTTAAAATATACTTAGTTGGGTTAGGCTAAAATAAATTGTTCTTGTTATAATAAGGTTAGGTAAGTTTTCTAAGATTCTTTTGGTGCAAAATTAAAAATTATTACATTAACAATAATGAAAAAAAATATATCTTTAAACGTATAAGAGAAAATTTCAGAAAGGACTTAATTTTAAATGAGTTCTTGCTAATTGACCAGTTTTACATATTCGGCACGACATATATATATATATATATATATATATATATATATATATATATATATATATATATATATATATATATATATATATATATATATATATATATATATATATATATATATATATATATATATATATATATATATATATATATATATATATATATATATATATATATATATATATATATTTATATATATATATATATATATATATTTTCTTTCAACAAGTTGGTCGTCTCCCACCGAGGCAGGGTGACCCAAAAAAGAAAGAAAATCCCCAAAAAGAAAATACTTTCATCATCATTCAACACTTTCACCACACGCACACATTATCACTGCTTTTGCAGAGGTGCTCAGAATACAACAGTTTAGAAGCATATACATATAAAGATACACAACATATCCCTCCAAACTGCCAAAACCCCTCCTTTAAAGTGCAGGCATTGTACTTCCCATTTCCAGGACTCAAGTCCGACTATATGAAAATAACCGGTTTCCCTGAATCCCTTCACTAAATATTACCCTGCTCACACTCCAACAGATCGTCAGGTCCCAAGTACCATTCGTCTCCATTCACTCCTATCTAACACGCTCATGCACGCTTGCTGGAAGTCCAAGCCCCTCGCCCACAAAACCTCCTTTACCCCCTCTTTCCAACCCTTTCGAGGACGACCCCTACCCCTCTTTCCTTCCCCTATAGATTTATATGCTCTCCATGTCATTCTACTTTGATCCATTCTCTCTAAATGACCAAACCACCTCAACAACCCCTCTTCTGCCCTCTGACTAATGCTTTTATTAACTCCACACCTTCTCCTAATTTCCACACTTCGAATTTTCTGCATAATATTTACACCACACATTGCCCTTAGACAGGACATCTCCACTGCCTCCAACCGTCTCCTCGCTGCTGCATTTACCACCCAAGCTTCACACCCATATAAGAGTGTTGGTACTACTATACTTTCATACATTCCCTTCTTTGCCTCCATAGATAACGTTTTTTGACTCCACATATACCTCAACGCACCACTCACCTTTTTTCCCTCATCAATTCTATGATTAACCTCATCCTTCATAAATCCATCCGCCGACACGTCAACTCCCAAGTATCTGAAAACATTCACTTCTTCCATACTCCTCCTCCCCAATTTGATATCCATTTTTTTTTATCTAAATCATTTGATACCCTCATCACTTTACTCTTTTCTATGTTCACTTTCAACTTTCTACCTCTACACACACTCCCAAACTCATCCACTAACCTTTGCAATTTTTCTTTAGAATCTCCCATGAGCACAGTATCATCAGCAAAATGCAAATGCGTCAATTTCCATTTTGTATTTGATTCCCCATAATTTAATCCCACCCCTATATATATATATATATATATATATATATATATATATATATATATATATATATATATATATATATATATATATATATATATATGTCGTGCCGAATAGGCAGAACTTGCGATCTTGGCTTAAATAGCAACGCTCATCTTGCCATATAGGACAAGTGAAAATTTGTGTATGCAATAATTTCGCCAAAATCATTCTCAACCTAACGAAAAAAATATATTTGATTGCGTTTGTTTAGTATTAAATTATTGTAAACGTATTTAAAATATATTTAGTTGGGTTAGGCTAAAATAAGTTGCTCTTGTTATAATAAGGTTAGGTAAGTTTTCTAAGATTCTTTTGGTGCAAAATTAAAATTTTTTGCATTAACATTAATGAAAAAAATATATCTTTAAACGTATAAGAGAAAATTCCAGAAAGGACTTAATTTTAAATGAGTTCTTGCTAATTGACCAGTTTTACATATTCGGCACGACATATATATATATATATATATATATAGTACTAATAACAGTAGATCTGTCTATCTGTATTGTATCTATTTATTGTAGTTACTGTTTGGGTGCTTGATATGGGCGCGTAAAGCCCAGTCAGTTAATGAAACCAGTGTTAGAGGATACATTGTTATCAACGAATCCGTTTGAATCCGGTCATTGGCCGAATCTGGCAAACCCGGATTAGGCTCACTCGGTGATTTTGGACTAGCTCATGAAAATAACTACTGGAAAAATATTAAACAGAGTAATATGTGTTCAGTTTGATACAGAAACTTGCGTGTTTGGGCGCCGGTGGCTTCTGTAGTTGAAGATTACTGGAGGAATAATGATTTTCGTTGTGTATATTGCGACCGCTGCTACCTACAGGTTTACCACACACTGTATACATCACTCCATCACAATAAGTACTAACAACTATACACTGCTTATCATATTTCTACAAAACTGTGCACTCTAGATTTTGCACCTCTTCGTATTTTAACAGTAATGTTTCACTCCCTGGTATCACTAATTATAGGTCAGGTAGACTAGCAGACCTGCGTGGCAGGTTCTGACCACTGCTGCCAACTGTTTACAACATGAACCTGCCTCTTTAGGCCTAACACTTCAGTTTTAAATTTCACCTTATCATTTATTATCCATATACTAAGGTACCACTGTGGTAGACACCACAACACTATATATAACATACTATTATCAGGGAGACTCTCTTTCCTCTGACAAAAAAGTTCTAATATAATTTTCACTGGCACGTTAGGCTTAAAGTTCCACTCTGAGAGCATGTATGGCTCGCCTTTGTTACTCTACACTTTTTTGACTCAGTAGATATTATTTTTTTGCTAGATTAGTTCCAAGCGCTGGAGGGATATATCTTATAAGTTTACTGGCAGAGTTTAAAGTTCTAGCACTCAAAAGAGACCGTGAAAAACACGAAATAACACGGCGGCACGGCGGCACGGTGGGACGGCGGCACGGTGGCACGGCGGTACGGCGGTACGGCGGCACGGTGGCACGGCGGCACGGCGACAGTCTTAACACCTGCATCATACTGTGCATTATACTGAGCGCATTGCCTGAGGTGTACATTAACCTAATAACTGCTGCAGCATATGGACCCCTGGCAAACCAGAGAATAGCGTTTCGACTACTAATTAAGGAGCCGTTGACGACACTTTACACCTCGTACATTAGTCCCATACTGCAGTATGCAGCACAAGTATGGAACCCACACCTTGGCAAACACGTCTAGAAATTAGAGAAAGTGTGGAACAAGAAGAGTGCCGATGCTTAAGGGGTTTGTCTTATGATGAGAGGTTAAGGGAACTCAACCTGACGACACTAGAGGACAGGAGGGATAGACAGGACACGATAACGACGTATAAAATACCGAGGGGAATTAACAAGGTGGACAGGACCAGAATGTTTCAGAGGTGGGACACAAGAACAAGGGGACACAACTGGAAGTTGAAAACTCAGATAACTCATAAGGATATTAGGAAGTATTTAGTCTGCATTAGAGTTGTCAGGAAGTGGAACAATCTGGAGAGTGAGGTATTGGAGGCATGATCCATATGTAGTTTTAAGAAGAGGTACGTTAAAGCTCTTGGAGCAGGGACAGAGTGTACCTATAGTAGTGTGCAAATTAATTGTAGCAGGAGTAAAATTTGTGATTATCTCATAAGTTTTAGTCTCCGGCTTAATTAATGTAGTTTGTATGCTTTTCTTTTCAGATGAGTTTGTTACCGACTTCTGGAAACCATCCAGCTGTGCTATTACCCTGCCACTCTCGTCAGTGCTACAACAGCTGTTGCTCTGTAAGGCTATTCCTGCAAGCGTGCTTCGTGAGTGAAAATAGTTTCGCCAAATTCTCATCTTAAATTAATTATTACTGCTGAAATTCATGATGGATGTTACGCCTAGGAAGTGTGCAAGTATTGTAGCTCTTAGTAAACATGCTGATTTGAGTCTCAGACAGATGGCCGAAAATTTGAGCCTAGCAAAGTCAACTGTTGGTCGGATTATGAAGAGAGCTGACGACACTGTTGATTGTGGAGCGCTGCGTCCAGGAAGACACATCTCACGATGACAAGGTTATCATAAATAATAATATGAAGGATCCCAAGAAAACCAGCTAAGATCTACAGAGAGATTTGCCTTTAGCTGGTGTAAATGTTGATTCTTCAACTGTTCGACGAGGGCTCCTTGAGGCTGGCGGAACTTAGAAAGCCACTACCGAAACAATTATTGGCTGCTGCTGTGAAGAAATAAAGGCTGCTGCGGACACTCAATCGTAAGGAATGGACGACAGATAAATTGAGAAAAGCTATTCAAATGTGGTGCATTTTGAAGCACATGGGTACTGATCAGTGGTAGTGAGACAGAGCAAAGTCGAACCTCTTCGGAATGGACATATTCAACAAGCTCCAAAACACCCACCTAAGATATTTTGGGGTAGTTTTACTGCTAAAGGCCCTGGACGGCTTGTTATTGTTGAGGGAACGATGAATAGTGACAAATACAGGGCAATCCTGGCAACTCATTTGCTTCCCATTATGGATAAAATCTTTCCTGGTGGAGAAGGCATTTTCCAGCAGGATCTTTATCCATACCACGCCTCCAGAAAATGCTGATATTCTTCGAGGAGAGTGAACTAAGCGTTCTAAATTGGCCTGGAAATTCTCCTGACCCTAAACCCAATTGAGAATCTATGGGCAATAACCAAACGCAGGATCGCAAAACAGAACTGTTTAACTGTGGAGAACTAATTGCTACTGTTATTATGACCTGATACCATGACGAAGAACTTGCCAAAATGTGTTCATCATTGGTCGATTCTATGTCAAAGCGAGTAGCAATGATTATAAAAGCAGAGGGTAGTCAAATCTCTTATTAAATCAATCATCTGTCATATCATTGCCGTGTATTGTTCAAATAAACATTAATTTCCCAAATAAATGTCTTATTTCATCACTGTCCTAATTATTATGCACACTGTTGTAATAGCTACTAGTGAACAGGTAGAACCAGGAGCTGTGAATCGACCCCTGCAGCCACATTTTGGTGAGTATATACACAAAAAACATACAAATGATAACTTCATACAAAGTACTCAGAGAAATTTATAGGGCAGACAGGTACAGGCTTTTTTGAGAGGCGGAAAACAGGTATTCAGAGGCACAGCAGGAAGTTAAAGATACACATGATACACTGGAAAGTATTTCTTCACTCTCAGAATGATCAATAAGTGGAATGCCTTCGACAAAGTGGTGGAAGCAAACTTCATACTTAGTTTTAAGAGTAGGTACATTACTGTCCACAAAACTAAGAGAGAGAAAATCTGGCAAGCGACAAGTTGAGGTGGGATCAGCGGCTTACTCAGCCCCTACAACCACATTTAGGTGAGTACCTATTCAGTTTAGCAGAGCTGTTTATACACAGGCAAGGATAACGACAGGAGGTTTGACCACCAGGAAGCTGCAATCTAAGGAAGGTAATGTAACTTACTTAAAAGTCTGAGTAGTGGAGAAATTGGAACCCAAAATCCATCTAGAAAACCAAGGGAAGCTGAGGAGGAAGAATTAGCACATTAATGGATTGAGAGGAAATTGATGGTAGCAGGGCTTATGTACTAGATCTAAGAAGATGCAGATTGTTTCTGCAGAGAGCAAGGAATGGTAGAGATGGGCTGTATATGATGAGGCAAAGGTATAGAGCCTGGAGAAGGAACTTTCAGAGGTGACCAAGGAAATTGAGGAGATGAAGAGAAGGGGTAACGATCTGGGAGGAAAAATAATAATGGCAGATGATGGGGTACATGGAAAAGAAGAGGGAACAAATAAATTCTTTGCAAAAATACTCTCAGACATTCAGGAAATGAAGATAATAAGGGAAACAGCAGAGGAATTACTCAAAGCAGATATAGAAACCTGGAGGGAAAGGAAGTGGGAAGAGAGGTTGCTGATTATCCCTTGTCTCCAGCGTGATGACTCAAAAATAAAAAGCTTCGGGGAAGATTCAGATAATCATCAAACTTACATGTGGAGATGTCGAAGTGAACAACATGACAAATTTTCAAACCCTTGGAAAGTATTCAAGGGAGTAAAATATGCCCAGTCAAATTGACCCTCACGAAAGAAATGGCCTGAGAGGGATCATGCAGCAGAAACCAAGAGTAAGGCAAACAAAAAAATCAGTGAGTGTACCTTGACTGCTCAAAAAAAAAAAAAAAAAAAAAAAGAAGAGCAGGAACAACAGAGTAGAAAGACACAAGAAGCAGGAGGGAGAGCTGGGAATGCTATGATGGGTGTGGAAGCTCAGTCTCTGGAGGAATGCCATGTACTGTACACTCACACACAGATACCCCTTAAGCCCTTGTTCTCTCTCCCACTCAGACCCAATGACTCAAAGCAAGCCATATCACATCCCCTTCCTACAATCCTAAACCCCCCAGTGCAAGAATTTTCCTCACAACTGCCCCTCATTCAGATCCCCAGACCTCAACTCTCCCTACACTCCAACCTTCCCATCCACCCCATATACATACAAGAACCTGACCCCTTCCAGAACAAGAAACTCAGCCCTCCACCCTTACCACAACCCCCCCCCCCACGATTCGTATACAAGAACCAGCAATTCATGAACCTGAGAACTGGGACACAGTAACAAGAAGGAAGTTGAAAGTATGGTACACAAATTCAAATGGAACATATAGTGAAGGCATCTCCAGACTTTATAGCATTCACAGAGACGAAGCTCACAGAGATGATAAAGAATGCAATCTTCCCAGCTGGATATCAGATCACGAGAAAAGACAGGGAACAGAAACCACTGGAGGTTTGATGAGATGAGGGAGTGGAACAGAGGGAAGACTGATGACAGACTCTAGACCGGGTCCTTAGGTGGTGATAACAGTGATGTACAGTCATATGCTAAAGAGCATGAAACCAAGACAAGAATATGAGGAGACCAGTGGAGCAACGGTGGATAGATTACGTGAGGTGCTGAGGAGACCAGTGGAGCAACGGTGGATACATTACATGAGGTGGCTAGAACTCACTCGAGCAGTGCTAAGCTGCTGATCATGGATGATTTTAGCAACCAGGAGATAGACTGGGAGAACCTGGAGTCACCTGGGGTGTGAAATGTGGAGAGCTTAGATGCTGGAGGCGATAATGGTGACCTTCATGCAGAGTTAAATCAGAAGATGCCACAGTGAAGAGCTCTGTTCCACAAGACACAGTACTCCCCACCCCCACCTATCCTATTCATCATCTTCATATCAGACATAGACAGAGATATAAACCATAGCACCGTATCATCCTTTGCAGACGATACTAGGATTTGCATGATAGTGTCATCTATTGAGGACGAAGTTAACCTGCAAGAAGATATAAAGGAAGTTTTCCAGTGGGCAACGGAGACCAACATGTTCAATGAACACAAATTCCAACTACTCCGTTAAGGAAAACTGGAGAAAATAATAGCTAGAACTGAGTATACTACAAACTGAATATCAAAATGGTATACAATACCGACAGGTTGGTAAGTAAGACAAATAGGCAACTTTATTCCGAAACGTATCGCCTACACAGTAGGCTTCTTCAGTCGAGTACAGAAAGAAGGCAGGAGCAGCAGAGATGTGAAGACGATGTAATCAGTCCATCACCCTTGAAGTCGTAGATTTGAGGTTGTCAGTCCCTCAGCCTGGAGCCTGATTTTCAGTTAGTTCCAGACTTTGGAACAGAACTTCTCCAGGCTGAGGGACTGACAACCTCAAATCTACGACTTCAAGGGTGATGGACTGATGACATCGTCTTCACATCTCTACTGCTCCTGCCTACTTTCTGTACTCGACTGAAGAAGCCTATTGTGTAGGCGAAACGTTTCGGAATAAAGTTATCTATGTGTGTTACCTACCATACTACAAACTCTACTCACACAACAGAGCAGAAAAATAAAGTGAAGGATCTGGGAGCGATAATGTCTGAGGATTTCACCTTCAAGGATCACAACAGTGCCACTATCACATCCACGAGGAAACTGATAGGATGGATAATGAGAACGTTCAAAACAAGAGATGTCAAGCCAGTGATGATGTTTTTTAAATCACTTGTTCTCTCTAGACTAGAATACTGCTGTACATTAACATCTCCATTCAAGGCAGGTGAAATTACAGATCTAGAGAATGTACAGAGAACCTTTACTGCACGTATAAGTTCCGTCAAACGCCTTAACTACTGGGAACGCTTGGAAGCATGAGACACTTATGCAGCATATGGAAATCTTTATTCAGGAAACGTTTCGCCACACAGTGGCTTCATCAGTCCAATACAAAGAGGAAGGCGTAAGGAGAGGAGGAGAATGAGGTAATCAGTCCCTCAACCTGGAGTCGATGTGTTCAGTCCATCAATCTTGTAGAATGTACAGCATAGGGCCGTAGACGTGGCTTATATACTGTAGTGAGGTGACATGAAGCAGATGGAGGCGGGGTCATAGTGGTACCATCCACTAGTCGAAGTAGGTCTTTGTCCAAAGGTTGAACAAGCGTTGAAGAATTCTTTGTAAGAAGATCCCATGATGCTGCAGTGTCTGACAGTTGTGATGAATGGTTTGAAAAACCGACAAGTTGAAGATTGAAGATTGAGACACTTATGCAGCATATGGGAATCTTTATTCAGGAAACGTTTCGCCACACAGTGGCTTCATCAGTCCAATACAAAGAGGAAGGCGTAAGGAGAGGAGGAGAATGAGGTAATCAGTCCCTCAACCTGGAGTCGATGTGTTCAGTCCATCAATCTTGTAGAATGTACAGCATAGGGCCGTAGACGTGGCTTATATACTGTAGTGAGGTGACATGAAGCAGATGGAGGCGGGGTCATAGTGGTACCATCCACTAGTCGAAGTAGGTCTTCGTCCAAAGGTTGAACAAGTGTTGAGGAATTCTTTGTAACAAGATCCCATGATGCTGCAGTGTCCGACAGTTGTGATGAATGGTTTGAAAAACCGACAAGTTGAAGATTGAGACACTTATGCAGCATATGGAAATCTTTATTCAGGAAACGTTTCGCCACACAGTGGCTTCATCAGTCCAATACAAAGAGGAAGGCGTAAGGAGAGGAGGAGAATGAGGTAATCAGTCCCTCAACCTGGAGTCGATGTGTTCAGTCCATCAATCTTGTAGAATGTACAGCATAGGGCCGTAGACGTGGCTTATATACTGTAGTGAGGTGACATGAAGCAGATGGAGGCGGGGTCATAGTGGTACCATCCACTAGTCGAAGTAGGTCTTCGTCCAAAGGTTGAACAAGTGTTGAGGAATTCTTTGTAACAAGATCCCATGATGCTGCAGTGTCCGACAGTTGTGATGAATGGTTTGAAAAACCGACAAGTTGAAGATTGAGACACTTATGCAGCATATGGAAATCTTTATGAGGAAACGTTTCGCCACACAGTGGCTTCATCAGTCCAATACAAAGAGGAAGGCGTAAGGAGAGGAGGAGAATGAGGTAATCAGTCCCTCAACCTGGAGTCGATGTGTTCAGTCCATCAATCTTGTAGAATGTACAGCATAGGGCCGTAGACGTGGCTTATATACTGTAGTGAGGTGACATGAAGCAGATGGAGGCGGGGTCATAGTGGTACCATCCACTAGTCGAAGTAGGTCTTCGTCCAAAGGTTGAACAAGTGTTGAGGAATTCTTTGTAACAAGATCCCATGATGCTGCAGTGTCCGACAGTTGTGATGAATGGTTTGAAAAACCGACAAGTTGAAGATTGAGACACTTATGCAGCATATGGAAATCTTTATTCAGGAAACGTTTCGCCACACAGTGGCTTCATCAGTCCAATACAAAGAGGAAGGCGTAAGGAGAGGAGGAGAATGAGGTAATCAGTCCCTCAACCTGGAGTCGATGTGTTCAGTCCATCAATCTTGTAGAATGTACAGCATAGGGCCGTAGACGTGGCTTATATACTGTAGTGAGGTGACATGAAGCAGATGGAGGCGGGGTCATAGTGGTACCATCCACTAGTCGAAGTAGGTCTTCGTCCAAAGGTTGAACAAGTGTTGAGGAATTCTTTGTAACAAGATCCCATGATGCTGCAGTGTCCGACAGTTGTGATGAATGGTTTGAAAAACCATTCATCACAAGATTGATGGACTGAACACATCGACTCCAGGTTGAGGGACTGATTACCTCATTCTCCTCCTCTCCTTACGCCTTCCTCTTTGTATTGGACTGATGAAGCCACTGTGTGGCGAAACGTTTCCTGTATAAAGATTTCCATATGCTGCATAAGTGTCTCAATCTTCAACTTGTCGGTTTTTCAAACCATTCATCACAACTGTCGGACACTGCAGCATCATGGGATCTTGTTACAAAGAATTCCTCAACACTTGTTCAACCTTTGGACGAAGACCTACTTCGACTAGTGGATGGTACCACTATGACCCCGCCTCCATCTGCTTCATGTCACCTCACTACAGTATATAAGCCACGTCTACGGCCCTATGCTGTACATTCTACAAGATTGATGGACTGAACACATCGACTCCAGGTTGAGGGACTGATTACCTCATTCTCCTCCTCTCCTTACGCCTTCCTCTTTGTATTGGACTGATGAAGCCACTGTGTGGCGAAACGTTTCCTGAATAAAGATTTCCATATGCTGCATAAGTGTCTCAATCTTCAACTTGTCGGTTTTTCAAACCATTCATCACAACTGTCGGACACTGCAGCATCATGGGATCTTGTTTCAAAGAATTCCTCAACACTTGTTCAACCTTTGGACGAAGACCTACTTCGACTAGTGGATGGTACCACTATGACCCCGCCTCCATCTGCTTCATGTCACCTCACTACAGTATATAAGCCACGTCTACGGCCCTATGCTGTACATTCTACAAGATTGATGGACTGAACACATCGACTCCAGGTTGAGGGACTGATTACCTCATTCTCCTCCTCTCCTTACGCCTTCCTCTTTGTATTGGACTGATGAAGCCACTGTGTGGCGAAACGTTTCCTGAATAAAGATTTCCATATGCTGCATAAGTGTCTCAATCTTCAACTTGTCGGTTTTTCAAACCATTCATCACACGCTTGGAAGCACTTGACTTGTACTCACTGGAGTGCAGGCGAGAGACATCATAATCTACACATGGAAAATCCTTGAGGGATTGGTCTCTAATCTTCACACAGAAATCACTCCCTACGACAGCAAAAGATTTGGCACTCAGTGCAACATACCCTCAATTAAAAGTAGGGGCACCATTAGTACACTAAGAGAAAACACAAGAAATGCCCAGGGACCAAGACTGTTGAACAGCCTCCCACCAGCCATTATGGGAAGTACCAATAAACCCCTGACTGCCTTCAAGAGGGAGCTGGACAGATACCTAAAGTCAGTGCTGGATTAGCCGCGTTGTGGCTCGTACGGTGGACTATGTGCGGCCAGCAGTAACAGCCTAGTTGATCAGGCCCTGATCCACCGTGACGCCTGGTCATGAACTAGGCCACGGGGGCGTTGATCCACGGAATACCCTCCAGGTAGACTCCAGGTAGGTAGACCAACATGTTACAAAATAACCTGAGAGAGAGAAGAGGCTGTACAAGCAAGGCCTTACCTTATATTCACACTGATTGATTCTGACAAAGGGGAAATTCAATATGAAAAGTTTCTCAGTGCTAGTGGTGCTAGTGGCCCCGTAGTTGTAGAAGCAAACTTGGAGAGAGACAGTCACCATGTGAAGGACTAGAGAAGCCAAACTTTCAAATAAGAGACTTCATAGGCATGAGGCAATTTATGAAGGCGGTGCATTAAGAAAGGAAAATAGAAGGAAGAAAGAGATATTCATACTCAAGAAAAAAGTAAGGAATGGGAAGAAGAGAGAGAGTCCATGGGTCATCTAGAGGTGCAGAGAGAGTAAAGTTAAATGTGCTAGAGCTTGGAAACAATGTAGAAGGCAATGAATGCTGGAAAACAAGGAATGGAGCACAAGAATCAAAACCGAATATGCATGGGTAAGGAGAAAAGCTTAACAACAATTTAAGAATGACATAGCATTCACAAAAAGCATTTTTGAATATATGAATATATCCTTTGGTTTATATAAATTAGATTCACCTATAATTAATAAAACTACTGTACAACTATAATAAATTTCTTTAGTGTTACGTAGTCTGTGAGTCAATAAATTGTCATCCCTTAATACCTAGGCATAATAGAGGCTCGCTATTTACTGCAACCCATTATTGTAAATACATAATCTCAATGTACTACTTGGAAATAAATAAATAAATTTGAATTTGAATTTAGAGTCAAACCTCATACAAAATTAATATGCAGCCACATTAGGAAGAAGACAGCAGTAAAATACCAGGTAATAAGGCAGAAGAAAGAACTCAAAAGAAATGCCCAGAAAATGTGTAAGAAGCTCAGCAAGAAATTTAGGTAGGTATTCTTAGAGTAAACTGGAAGGTTATCATGGAATCCAGGCACTGGAGAGCACCAGCGCGTGCTGGACACAATACATACAGCATACGAAGATGTGAAGAAGCTGTTATGTGAGCTAGGCACTTCGAAGGCATTTGAACCTGATAATATCTCCCCACACTTCTCGTAACTGCCAGAAGTGTGGAGGACAACAAATGTAGCCCCTGTACTTAAGAATGAGAACAGACATGTAGTGTTAAATTACAGACTGGTGTCACTGACATGCATAATATGCAATGTTATTTAGAAGATTATCAGATGAGTGATGAATCTCTTATAGAGGAAAAGGTTCATGCATGACAGCCAGCACGGCTTTAAAAATGGTAAATTCTGTCTCACAAACCTACTAGAATTCTACGATAAGGTAATGAAAACGAGGCAGGAGAGAGAGAGAGAGAGAGAGAGGGGTGCGGGGGGGCAGACTGCATTTTCTTGGACTGTAGAGAGAAGTTTTGATACCGTATCACACAAGAGACTGAGACTAAAGCCAGAGGAACAGGCAAGAATAATTGGAAAAGTACTACAATGCATCAAGGAACACTTGACAGGAAGGAAACAAAGAGTGACGGCCCGTGAAGAGGTGTCGGAATGGGTTTGTGGAGTTTAACAGGTACTTTAGTCATCTTTTCGTTTCTTTGGAATCGTTTTTATCTGACCTAACTTCTCTGCTGGAAATAAATATACCCTGGGCAGATTGCACATTATTAAAAATATCATAGGCACAGTTTATTTTGTTAGTGAAATATTTTCGTCAATAGAATCATTAGCCAGATAATCCCTATCAATATTAGTAAGGTGTTGTTTAAGTCTTTCATAATGAACAGCACGAAAAATATATTGGGGGATTTTTACTATATTATCCTTATTCTCGTACTCCCAAGTAATATTAAAGATAATAGGTTGGTGATCACATCGCTAAGGTCCTCAGTGATCCCTAGATTATTTAAGAGGGTCTCCTTGTTTGATAAAACCAGATCAAGCAAATTATTACCTCAGTAATGAATCCTAAACTACATCAAAGAAGTCACTGGTCTCCAAATTACCGGTCAAAGAGACCAGTCAATTTGGCTGAAATTAAAATCCACTACTATTACTACGTTAGCATGTCTAGCAACCGTAACAATTTCATTCCAGAGAAGTCTCCATCTGTCGCTGTCTATGTTTAGGGGTCGGTATATTTTAACTAAAATCAGTTTTTCACATCTAATAAATTCTACCCAGACGGATTCTGTCTATTCCTTCGATATTTTACACAATTTTTTTTATGCAACAATTCATGTTTTCTCGGACATATAATGTTACCCCCCCCCCTCATCCCGTTGTTTCTGTCAACATGGAACAACGTAAACCTTGGAATATGGCTTTCGGCAGCCATGTCCAATATCTGCATATTAAGCTATGTCTCGGTTATTGCAATAACTTTAACGTTTCCCACAACGAGGCGTAATTCATTAATCTCATTTCTAGCACTTCAACTTTTTTGTTTAAAATATGTTAAGATGATTTTTCATTTGTGTTTTTCCTCTATTCTTTTTAGTCTTACCACAGTTTCTGTTGTAATTATCTGTACCTAATGATAAATGATGAAAGCTAGTCATGGAATTTACACTGTCACAAGCATGATAGTTTAGACAGCCAGAATCAATGATTCCACAATCCATTTAATAATAAATTCTTCAGAGCATTTATATGAGGAACATTAGGCCAGTTATTAAGTATGCGGCTTCAGCATTTAGCCCAAACCTAAACAAGCAAGTGAAGAAGCTCGGAAACGTCCAAAGGTTGGTATCCAGACTAGTACGAGGGAGGATCGGAATGCATTATGAGGAGAGGTTGAAGTAACTGAACCTGATGACCTTGGTAATTAGGGCATTCACAGTATTAAAAGCAATCAATAGGACAGATAAAAACAGATTCTGTGAACTAAAAAGACCAGGATCATGAAAGGCACAGGTGGAAGCTGAAGACACAGATAAGCCGATGTTTTGTATGGAAGTATTTCTTTAGTGTCAGGGTGAGTGAAAAGCGGATTTGGATGAAGCAAACACAATAAACAGCTTCAAGAGTGGATGTAATACAGCCTAAGATCCCAGAAATCAGTGATGCCAAATGAAATAGTCTAGGAGTCTCGAGCCCCAAACAGAGAACTCGGTGATCACACACATACAAAAAAAAAAAAAAAAAATAATCCCCCCTCGTCCCCTTAATACAGTTCTGGAAAGGAAGCTGAAAGCATGGCATACCAACATAGATGGAATAACAAATAAGAGTGACGAGTGGCAGGAAAGACTCACAGAGGCATCCCCGGACATCATAGCACTCATAGAGACAAAGCTGATAACAGATGCGATCGTCCCAGCTGGATATCCGATCTTGAGGAAAGACAGGATTAACAGAGGGGGAGGAGGAAGAGTTACATTGCTTATTATAAATCAACGGAGTTTTGAGGAGATGGGAGGACTAGTCAGAGGTGAAGCGGATGACTGCATAGTAAGAACACTTCTAACCGGGGGTCCAAAAGTGATGATAGTGATGATGCACAACCCGCCACCGAACAGCAGAAGACCAAGATAAATATACGATGAGAGTAACAGAATGATGGTGGCCACACTAGCTGAGGTAGCCAGAAGGGCCCACATAAACAGCTAAGCTACTCATCAGGGGGATTTCAACCACAAAGAGATAGACTGGGAAAATCTGAAGCCACATGGGGGGCCGGAGACATGGAGTGCAAAGATGCTAGAGGTGGTGCTGAAAGCACAACCTCCAAAGGGGACACAACCATAGCGGAAATTACACACGAAACGCCCCTTGGCGCTAGAGATCACGTGGTACTAAGTTTCGAATACATAGAAGAATTAACAATAAAGAGTGAGGCAGCACGAGCAAGACGGGAGAAACCAAGCTTCAGAAAAGAGAACTACACATGTATGAGGTAATTCCTGCATGAGGTGCAGTGGGTAAGAGAACTATAGGATAAGACAGTAAAAGGAATAATGGGACACGTGACCACAATGTGCAGGGAGGTAGTGGAGAAGTTCATACCTATTGGCAACAGAAACAATAGGAAGACCAGAGTGAGCCCATGATTTACTCGGAGGTTTTTTAGAGGCCAAAGCCAAATGTGCTAAAGTATGGAAAAAATATAGAAGGCAAAAGACTCATGAAAACAGAGAGTTCAGCTGAATAACCATAAATAAATATACATGGATAAGGAGAGAGGCCCAAAGACAATACGAGAATGACATAACATCAAAAGTCAAATCTGACCCAAAGTTGTTGCACAGTTACAGCAAGAGGAAAACAACAGTCAAGGACCGGGTAATCAGGCTGAGGAAGGAAGGAGGGGAGCTCACAAGGAATGAGCAGGAAGTATGTGAGAAACTCACACCAGCAAGTGCTGGACACACTCCACACAACCAAGGAGGAGGCGAAGAAACTGATAGGTTAACTAGATACCTCGAGGGCAGTGGGACCAGATAACATCTCTCTGTGGGTCCTGAGAGAGGGAGCAGATGCTCTGTGTGTGCCACTTACAATTATCTTCAGTAAATCTATTGAAACAGGGCAGCTGCCTGAGGTGTGGAAGACCGCAAACGTAATCCCAGTTTTTAAGAAAGGAGACAGGTAGCACTAAACTACACACTTATGTCGCTGACAGTTATAGTATGTAAAGTTATGGTGAAGATTATCGAAAAAGTGGTGCAGCACCTAGAAAGGAAAGGCTCATACATGACAACCAGCATGGCTTCAAGGAAGGGAAATCCTGCATCACAAACGTATCGGAGTTCTGCGATAAGGCAACAGAAATGAGACAGGAGAGAAAGGGATGGGTAGACTGTATCTTCTTGGACTGTAATTTCGATACAGTACCACAGAAAAGACTGGTTAAAAAGCTAGAGGAGCAAGCAAGAATAGCAGGGAAAGTACAGTAATGGATATGGGAATACGTGACAGGAAGGAAACAACGTATGCTGGTACGTAACGAGGTGTCAGAGTGCGTGCATGTGTCGATTGGGGTTCCATAAGGGTCAATTCTAGGTTCGGTGTTGTTTCTAGTACATGTGAATGACATGACAGAAGGGACAGATTCGGAGATGTCCCTGTTTGCAGACGATGTCCAGCTAATGAGGAGAATACAAGTAGACAAGGATCAGGGGTAAGCCTGCAAGGAGACCTGGACAGGCTGCAAGCTTGGTTCGACAAATGGCTCCTGGAGTTTAACCCCAATAAGTCCAAAGTCATGAAGTTTTGAAAAGGACGAAAAAGACTGCAGACAGAGTACAGCCTAGGATGTCAAAGGCAGCAAAACTCACTCAAGGAAAATGATCTTGGGATGAGCATCTTACGAGCACATCTCCTGAGGCGCACATCAACCAAATAACTGCTGCAGCATATGGGCGCATGACAAACCTAAGAATAGCTTTTTGACATCTAAGTAAGGAGTCATTCGAAACAATATACACTATGTACATCAGGCCCATATTGGAGTATACAGCACCAGTATGGAACCCACACCTGGTCCAACACCAAGAAATTAGAGAAAGTGCAAAGGCTTGCAACAACACTAGACCCGGAGCTTAGGGTATGCCCTACAAGGAGAGGTTAAACATGTTTCTATCCATGTTGGTACTCTCTAGTTGCAACCATCTTGTTTGTATATTATGTCTGTAGTAAACGATAACTCGGGGCCTCTTACGAGTGAAACATCCTGTAGTAATAGTAATCAAGATGCTTTGCTTCTCTCTCTCTGTTACCGCTTATCTCTCAGTCTCTCGGAAGACTGGTCATCAAATTGATCTTTGTTTAAATCCTCATGAGAGAGAACTTTAAAGTCAGTGATGTGCTGACTAGGCTCACTAGTGGGGGAGCTAGTGTTAATGATCCTCGGCGCAGTGCATCGTTTAACATGTTTGGACACAAATCATCAGCATCACCTAATTCGGGGGGTGGCAAGGATGGTTGCTGATTTTTTATATAGGATTCTCTGAACCAGCTTCAACTACATAAGTATCATCAGTGGAATTATCAGTGACAAGCTTGAAGGACGTCATTCCCTATGAATAAATCTATTGACTTGATAAGAAACAAACCGCTATCCTGAAATATAAGGGGCAGGTGAAGCAAAAGAGTGATGGGTTTTTTTACCAAGGCACTCATTTCTCAAAAAAATTGTAATGCTTATGATTCTTGGGATGTTAGAGTAGAAAAATTAGAAGAACTTAACAGATGTATCAAATGCTGAGCAGTCATAATGTGAAGGATTGCTATGCTAAATCAAATAATTGTTATCAGTGCCATAAGGGAAGGCATCACATTGTAATGTGTAAGAGTTTACATAATAATATTAATGATAATAATAATAATGATGATAACCCTGCCACAGCTGTTACTAATATTAAAAGAGCAGCTAATATAAATAACGATGGCATAGCTGAAGTAGCCTTAACCGTTGTGAATGTAAATATTCAAAATAAAAAGCATGAATCAAAAAATGTATCTACATTGTTGGATCAGGGTTGCCAACGTACTCATAAAACGTAATTGCCTTATTGGTATGAAAGTGCATAAAGGGGATCCTACAAATTTAAAATTGTCTAGATTTTTGTCAGACAAAAAAATCCCCAGCTGTATAACACAATGTATATTAATGTCAGAAAGGGCAACGAGAGGAAACAAATTAATGGAGTCATATTAGACAGGCTTCCGCAGAAATCTCTACAATTGAGCCTAATGTAACTACATAAAGGCCTTCACAAAATGGTACAAAATTGGCATCCTCCTATGTAGATAATGCACCAACAACAGCGTTGGACGGTACATTCTTATACACCAAACATTGTCCTATAAAAACGAAACAGATCACAAACAAACGGCTTGGTTGCCCATGGCTAACCAGCAGCATTCTGAAATCCATTGATAAGAAACACCAATATTAAAAGCAATATAGACAGGGCTTAATACACAAAGATATTCTTAAACACTATTCATCAGTCCTCACCAAAGTAATAAAGAAAGCCAAACTATACTACTCCAGTAGATTCACTGACACAAGAGGAGATATAAAAAAGACCTGGAAAACACTCTCTCAGATTCTAGGGACCCACAAACTGAAAAAAAACAAGAATATTGTCCTAACTATACCTAATGAAGCACCACTGCATCCCACTGACACAGCTAACAAGATAAATGACTTCTTCTCAACCATAGGATCTAATCTCGCCAATAAAAATCCCACGTACCAATGCCCATGCCGGGGACTACCTAGATGGGAATTTCCCAAATTCCTTCTATCTTGCACCAACTGAGCCCACGGAAGTCACCGAGATTATAAAGTCACTTAAAAATAACTCAGGGAATCTGTCCCATGTCCCACCATTATTGTACAAACGAGCGGCCCATGTCCTCTCGCATGCTATCTCATTACTTTTTAACAAGTCACTAGAAACTAGCACCTTCCCGAAACTACTCAAGACGGCAAGGGTTACACCAATACATAAAGGTGGTGACCCTACAGATTTAAACAACTATAGGCCAATATCAAACTTACCATTGCTATCCAAAATCTTTGAGAAACTCGTGCACAGGAGACTATATTCATTTATAACGGCACAAAACATACTCAACCCCTGCCAATTTGGATTCAGGAAAAATAAAAGCACTAACGATGCAATCTTAAAAATGCTAGATCTGCTTTGCACAGCATTGGAAAATAAGGAATATCCACTAGGAATTTTTATTGACCTAAGAAAAGCTTTTGACACAGTAGACCACGGCATCCTACTCCACAAACTTGACCATTATGGTATAAGAGGCCATGCGCTTGCATATTTCAAATCTTACCTTACTAATAGGTATCAGTATGTCACCATTAAAGACACAGCATCAACAACACGGCCACTTGATACTGGAGTTCCACAGGGAAGTGTCCTTGGTCCCCTGCTCTTCCTCATATACATCAATGATCTTCCAAACGTATCTCAACACCTGAACCCCATTCTCTTTGCTGACGACACGACTTATGTCATCTCTCACCCTAATCTTGCCACCCTCAACACCATTGTTAACGAGGAGCTGATCAAAATATCGACTTGGATGACAGCCAATAAACTTACGCTTAACACTGACAAAACCTACTACGACTCACGAAATCGTAATGACACGATTGCAAACAAACCATACCCCGGCCGGGATTGAACTCGCGGTCAGAGAGTCTCAAAATTCCAGACCGTCGCGTTAGCCACTAGACCAGCTAGCCACAATAAGATTCGTCCAACTAGGTATATTTCTACACTATGCTAACCTTCCTATGGTGTAGAAATGTACCTAGTTGGACGAATCTTATTGTGGCTAGCTGGTCTAGTGGCTAACGCGACGGTCTGGAGTTTTGAGACTCTCTGACCGCGGGTTCAATCCCGGCCGGGGTATGGTAAAACCTACTACATTATGTTTGGTAGCAGAGCAGGAGATGCGCAAATTAACATTAAGATCGACAACACTCTAATTGGCAGACATAATGAGGGCAAATTCCTAGGCCTATACCTCGACAACAACCTGAATTTCAGCACCCATATCCAACACATAACCAAAAAAGTATCCAAAACGGTTGGGATCCTCTCCAAGATACGATACTACGTGCCGCAAACTGCCATTCTCACACTATACCATTCACTTATATATCCATACTTCACCTATGCTATCTGTGCTTGGGGTTCAACTGCAGCAACACACCTAAAGCCATTAATAACCCAACAAAAAGCCGCAGTAATAATGATCACTAAATCCCATCCCTGGCAACACCCCCCCCCCACTCTTCATAGATCTAAACTTACTCCCTGTTCAGTACATCCACACTTACTACTGCGCAATCTACATCTACAGGACCTTAAATTCCAGTATTAGCCTTGACCTAAAACGCTTTCTTGATAGTTGTGACAGAACCCACAGGCATAACACCAAACACAAACATCTCTATGACATTCCCCGTGTCCGACTAAACCTTTACAAAAATTCAGTGTATGTCAAAGGCCCTAAAATCTGGAACACCCTACCTGAAAACTCTAGAGCTGCAGACACATTCATCACCTTCAAAACTACCATCAGAAAACATCTTATCTCCCTGATACACCCTGTCAACTAATTACACGAATACCACCTGGTGGTTCACACTTACACTCACTCACCCATTTGACCATAAACAGAAACATCAATCTCAATCTTAAAATAATGAATCTTAACTAGTCATAAGTTGGCCTGTGATACTCCAATACTGAAACTATGTACTGTGCCAAAACAAAAGCATTCACATTGCTAAACTCACAAACTAGTATTTAGTCACTTAGCCATAATACCAACTTACCTCATAATTTTGTAATATTTTAAACTTAAGATTTAATCTAACTCTGCCAGAATTGCCTAGCCATGCTAGGTGTTCTAGTGGTACACTCTGTAATTATTATTTTACTGCATGTAAACCACACAATAACCAAATTCTGTAAACTCAGCATTGTAATCCTTATAGAGAATAAACTTTGAATTTGAATTTGAATTTGAAACTTCTGCTTCACAGACCCGATGTTCTTGAAGACAATATTTACATCGAGCTTCTTGAATGCATCACGCAGGTTGGCCATATTCTCACTGCAAAACCAGGATATTTTTCTTTGCAGGTACTTTCCTAGGCTGAGTCCTGCAGAAAGTCCTCTTGGCTGCCAATAACGCCTTCTTGACATAATTCCTAGGATATCTCAGTTCAGTGGCGCTATTCAATTTCTTATTAATTTCATAATCAAAATACTCTGGGCTACAAATACGTAAAGCTCTCAAGAGCATCGTATGGAAAATATTCCTTTTTACTCTAGATTCATGATGGAATAATAGTGAATGTATGACGATACATTAGTTTACTTCCTGTACACTGAAAATTTAAATTTCATGTTAACACGATGGATTAGAACATCTAGCAAAGGCAAGTTGTTGTCTACTTGGTGCTCTGTTGTAAACTTAACTGAGAGTACTAATTCACTGAGACATATATACAGACAATGAGTAAAAGGGATTTGTTTGTTTGTTTCATCCTCAGTGACATTTTTCCCGATAAGAAACGTTAGGAAGATTTTAAGTGAATATTAACATGTACTGTATGTAAGTGAATATTAACATGTACTGTATGTAAGTGAATATTAACATGTACTGTATGTAAGTGAATATTAACATGTACTGTATCTAAGTGAATATTAACATGTACTGTATCTAAGTGAATATTAACATGTACTGTATGTAAGTGAATATTAACATGTACTGTATCTAAGTGAATATTAACATGTACTGTATGTAAGTGAATATTAACATGTACTGTATCGAAGTGAATATTAACATGTACTGTATGTAAGTGAATATTAACATGTACTGTATCTAAGTGAATATTAACATGTACTGTATGTAAGTGAATATTAACATGTACTGTATGTAAGTGAATATTAACATGTACTGTATGTAAGTGAATATTAACATGTACTGTATGTAAGTGAATATTAACATGTACTGTATGTAAGTGAATATTAACATGTACTGTATGTAAGTGAATATTAACATGTACTGTATGTAAGTGAATATTAACATGTACTGTATCTAAGTGAATATTAACATGTACTATATGTAAGTGAATATTAACATGTACTGTATGTAAGTGAATATTAACATGTACTGTATGTAAGTGAATATTAACATGTACTGTATGTAGGTGAATATTAACATGTACTGTATGTAAGTGAATATTAACATGTACTGTATGTAAGTGAATATTAACATGTACTGTATGTAAGTGAATATTAACATGTACTGTATGTAAGTGAATATTAACATGTACTGTATCTAAGTGAATATTAACATGTACTGTATGTAAGTGAATATTAACATGTACTGTATGTAAGTGAATATTAACATGTACTGTATGTAAGTGAATATTAACATGTACTGTATCTAAGTGAATATTAACATGTACTGTATGTAAGTGAATATTAACATGTACTGTATGTAAGTGAATATTAACATGTACTGTATCTAAGTGAATATTAACATGTACTGTATGTAAGTGAATATTAACATGTACTGTATGTAAGTGAATATTAACATGTACTGTATCTAAGTGAATATTAACATGTACTGTATCTAAGTGAATATTAACATGTACTGTATGTAAGTGAATATTAACATGTACTGTATGTAAGTGAATATTAACATGTACTGTATCTAAGTGAATATTAACATGTACTGTAATTACGCCTTATTAGAACTCTCCCAAAGTCCTAGGTAAGTAAATTAAAAAGCTTTTTGCAAGTTGGCTTAGGCATTATGGTAATGGCATCCACCTTCCATTTTCATTATGACAGGAGGAAAGTAAGTTTTAACATGCTTCAAACAATACAAACATATATGCTACAAGCATACCTCAGATCAGTAAACATGAGACAAGAGATAGTCTCGTAAATGTCTTCTCGTCAAAGAGGTACGAGAATATTCACGTGATAGATAAGTCCATGCAGTGTCTTCTAAAACAAATTAAGTAGGCCTAGTAGAAAAAAAAAGGAAAAAAAAAAAAGCAAGTGATTACCGTCATAGGAAGATGCGCAAGAAGCATAAGGGCAGATTCGTTTTGATTAAAAAGAGAGAATGACCGAGAGAGAATCTAACAATGGAGAAGGAAGAAAGAGGAGGTAATATGAGAAGATAAGAAGAGAGGGAGCACGAAACGCCACTCTCAGTGGGGATGAGAATGTATGTGTGCCCAGTCCACACACTCACTCTGGAGGGGCACTATGTTTTCCTCCTAAGTGCTTTCTTGTATCTCGTCCTCCTAAGGTGATTACTCCTAGATTGAGACGCATGGTGATGCTCACATGATTTGAAGGAGGGTACAATTATTGCATTCTAAACTGAACATGTGCGTCTTAATCCACATGTTAGTTCATCGTTCAGAGGTTATTACACGTCAAATTATCCTCAGGGGAAGATTACGTCCTGCAGGAAAGACGCGTCAAGCTATCCTTCAAGGATCAGATAGATAAACGTCAGGCCATCTTGACGGAATGTGAAACATAACACGTCAATTGATCTTTACAGGGTGAGATTCATAAGAGGTCAGGCCTTCATATTGCAAGTAGATGAATAAGACATGCGTAGAACACTTGGCTTGAAACGTGTTTTTAGGTGATCTGTCTCTCAGCATCTGTTAGAAGTGTTCAGTCCCTCAAGCGTAAGGGCCGGACCTCCCGATACCAGTGCTCAGTGACTCACCACCTCCTCCCAGTGCTCAGGGACTGGTCACCTCCTACCAGGGCTCAGTGACTGACCACTTTCTACCAGTGCTCAGTGACTGACCACCTCCTACCAGTGCTCAGTGACAGACCACCTACTCCCAGTGCTCAGTGACTGACCACCTCCTACCAGTGCTCAATGACTGACCACCTCCTACCAGTGCTCAATGACTGACCATCTCCTACCAGTGCTCAGTGACTGACCGCCTCCTGCCAGTGCTCAATGACTGAACACCTCCTACCAGTGCTCTTTGACCACCTTTTACCAGTGCTCAATGACTGACCATCTCCTAACAGTGCTCAGTGACTGACCACCTCCTACCAGTGCTCAATGACTGACCATCTCCTACCAGTGCTCAGTGACTGACCGCCTCCTGCCAGTGCTCAATGACTGAACACCTCCTACCAGTGCTCTTTGAACACCTTTTACCAGTGCTCAATGACTGACCATCTCCTAACAGTGCTCAGTGACCGACCACCTCCTACCAGTGCTCAATGACTGACCATCTCCTACAAGTGCTCAGTGACTGACAGCCTCCTGCCAGTGCTCAATGACTGAACACCTCCTACCAGTGCTCTTTGACTTACCACCTTTTACCAGTGCTCAGTGACTGATCACTTATTACCAGTGCTCAGTGACTGACCACATCCTACCAGTGCTCAGTGACTGACCACCTTCTACCAGTGCTCAGTGACTGACCACCCCCTACCAGTGCTCTTTGACTGACTACTTCTTACCAGTGCTCAGTGACTGACCACCTCCTAACAGTGCTCAATTACTGACTCCTCTACCAGTGCTCAGTGACTGACCACCTCCTACCAGACCACCTCCTACCTCCTACCAGTGCTCAGTGACTAACCACCTCCTACCAGTGCTCAGTGACTGACCACAGTGCTCAATTACTGGCCACCTAATGCAAGTCCTCAGTGACTGAACATCTCTTACCAGTGCTCAGTGACTGATCACCTTCTACCAGTGCTCAGTGACTGACCACCTCCTACCAGTGCTCAGTGACCAATGACCTCC
This sequence comes from Cherax quadricarinatus, assembly GCF_038502225.1. Taxonomy (NCBI): domain Eukaryota; kingdom Metazoa; phylum Arthropoda; class Malacostraca; order Decapoda; family Parastacidae; genus Cherax; species Cherax quadricarinatus. The sequence continues at coordinate 3,430,824 of NC_091318.1, forward strand.
TACCAGTGTTCAATGTCTTGCCACTTCCTACCAGTGCTCAGTGACTGACCACCTCCTACCAGTGCTCAGTGACTGACCATCTCCTACCAGTGCTCAGTGACTGACCACCTCCTACCAGTGCTCAGTGACTGACCACCTCCTACCAGTGCTATTTGACTGACTAGCTTCTACCAGTGCTCAGAGACTGACCACCTCCTACCAGTGCTCAGTGACTAACCACCTCCTACCAGTGCTCAGTGACAAACCACCTCCTTCCAGTGCTCAATGACTGACCATCTCCTACCAGTGCTCAGTGACTCAGCACCTCGTGCCAGTGCTCAATGACTGACCACCTCCTACCAGTGTTCTTTGACTGACCACCTTCTACCAGTGCTCAGTCACTGATCACCTCTTACTAGTGCTCAGTGACTGACCACCTCCTACCAGTGCTCAGTGACTGACCACGTTCTACCAGTCCTCAGTGACTGACCACCTCCTGCCAGTGCTCAGTGACTGACCACCTCCTACCAGTGCTCTGTGATTGACCACCTTCTACCAGTGCTCAGTGACTGGCCACCTCCTTCCAGTGCTCAGTGGCTGATCACCTCATTCCAGTGCTCAGTGACTGACCACCTCCTACCAGTGTTCAATGACTCACCACCTCCTACCAGTGCTCAGTGACTGACCACCTCCTACCAGTGTTCAATGACTGACCACCTCCTACCAGTGCTCAGTGACTGACCACCTCCTACCAGTGTTCAGTGACTGACCACCTCCTACCAGTGCTCAGTGACTGACCACCTCCTACCAGTGCTCAGTGACTGACCACCTCCTACCAGTGCTCAGTGACTGACCACCTGCTACCAGCGCTCATTGACTGACCACCTCCTACCAGTGCTCAGTGACTGACCAACTCCTACCAGTGCTCTGTGACTGACCACCTCCTACTAGTGCTCAGTGACTGACCACTTCCTACCAGTGCTCAGTGACTGACCACCTCCTGCCAGTGCTCAGTGACTTACTACCTCCTACCAGTGCTCAGTGACTGACCACCTCCTACCAGTGCTCAGTGACTGACCAACTCCTACCAGTGCTCTGTGACTGACCAACTCCTACCAGTGCTCTGTGACTGACCACCTCCTACTAGTGCTCAGTGCTGACCACCTCCTACCAGTGCTTAGTGACTGACCACCTCCTGCCAGTGCTTAGTGACTGACCACCTCCTACCAATGTTCAATGACTGACCACCTCCTACCAGTGCTCAGTGACTTACCACCTCCTACCAGTGCTCAGTGACTGACCTCCTCCTACCAGTGCTCTGTGACTGACCAACTCCTACCAGTGCTGACTGACCACCTCCTACTAGTGCTCAGTGACTGACCACCTCCTGCCAGTGTTCAATGACTGACCACCTCCTACCAGTGCTCAGTGACTGACCACCTCCTACCAGTGCTCAGTGACTGACCACCTCCTACCAGTGCTCAGTGACTGACCACCTCCTACCAGTGCTCTTTGACTGACCACCTTCTACCAGTGCTCAGTGACTTACCACCTCCTACCAGTGCTCAGTGACTGACCACCTCCTACCAGTGCTCAGTGACTTACCACCTCCTACCAGTGCTCAGTGACTGACCACCTCCTACCAGTGCTCAGTGACTGACCACCTCCTACCAGTGCTCAAGGACTGACCACCTCCTACCAGTGCTCAGTGACTGACCACCTCCTACCAGTGTTCAATGACTGACCACCTCCTACCAGTGCTCAGTGACTGACCACCTCCTACCAGTGCTCAGTGACTGACCATCTCCTACCAGTGCTCAGTGGCTGACCACCTCCTGCCAGTGCTCAATGACTGACCACCTCCTACCAGTGCTCAGTGACTGACCACCTTCTACCAGTGCTCAGTGACTGACCACCTCCTACCAGTGCTCTTTGACTGACTACTTCTTACCAGTGCTCAGTGACTGACCACCTCCTACCAGTGCTCAATTACTGGCCACCTCCTGCAAGTTCTCAGTGACTGAACATCTCTTACCAGTGCTCAGTGACTGATCACCTTCTACCAGTGCTCAGTGACTGACCACCTCCTACCAGTGCTCAGTGACCAATGACCTCCTACCAGTGTTTAGTGTCTTGCCACTTCCTACCAGTGCTCAGTGACTGACCACCTTCTACCAGTCCTCAATGACTGACCACCTGCTACCAGTGCTCATTGACTGACCACCTCCTACCAGTGCTCAGTGACTGACCACCTCCTACCAGTGCTCAGTGACTGACCACCTCCTACCAGTGCTCAGTGACTGACCACCTCCTACCAGTGCTATTTGACTGACCAGCTTCTACCAGTGCTCAGTGACTGACCACCTCCTACCAGTGCTCAGTGACTAACCACCTCCTACCAGTGCTCAGTGACTGACCACCTCCTACCAGTGCTCAATGACTGACCATCTCCTACCAGTGCTCAGTGACTCAGCACCTCGTGCCAGTACTCAATGACTGACCACCTCCTACCAGTGTTCATTGACTGACCACCTTCTACCAGTGCTCAGTCACTGATCACCTCTTACTAGTGCTCAGTGACTGACCACCTCCTACCAGTGCTCAGTGACTGACCACGTTCTACCAGTCCTCAGTGACTGACCACCTCCTGCCAGTGCTCAGTGACTGACCACCTCCTACCAGTGCTCTGTGACTGACCACCTTCTACCAGTGCTCAGTAACTGGCCACCTCCTTCCAGTGCTCAGTGGCTAATCACCTCATTCCAGTGCTCAGTGACTGACCACCTCCTACCAGTGTTCAATGACTGACCACCTCCTACCAGTGCTCAGTGACTGACCACCTTCTACCAGTGCTAAGTGACTGACCACTTTCTACCAGTGTTCATTGACTGACCACCTCGTGCAAGTGCTCAGTGACTGACCACCTCCTTCCAGTGCTCAGTGACTGACCACCTCCTACCAGTGCTAGGTGACTGACCACCTGCTACCAGCGCTCATTGACTGACCACCTCCTACCAGTGCTCAGTGACTGACCACCTTCTACCAGTGCTCAGTGACTGACCACCTCCTACCAGTGCTCAGTGACTGACCACCTGCTACCAGCGTTCATTCACTGACCACCTCCTACCAGTGTTCAGTGACTGACCACCTCCTACCAGTGCTCAGTGACTGACCACCTGCTACCAGCGCTCATTGACGGACCACCTCCTACAAGTGCTCAGTGACTGACCACCTCCTACCAGTGCTCAGTGACTGACGACCTCCTACCAGTGCTCTGTGACTGACCACCTCCCACCAGTGGTCAGTGACTGACCACCTCCTACCAGTGCTCAGTGACTGACCACCTCCTACCAGTGCTCAGTGACTGACCACCTCCTACAAGTGTTCAATGACTGACCACCTCCTACCAGTGCTCTTTGACTGACCACCTTCTACCAGTGCTCAGTGACTGACCACCTCCTACCAGTGCTCAGTGACTGACCATCTCCTTCCAGTGCTCAGTGACTGACCACCTCCTACCAGTGCACAGTGACTGACCACCTCCTACCAGTGCTCTTTGACTGACCACCTCCTACCAGTGCTCAGTGACTGACCACCTCCTACCAGTGCTCTTTGACTGACCACCTCCTACCAGTGCTCAGTGACTGACCACCTCCTACCAGTGCTCAGTGACTGACCATCTCGTACCAGTGCTCAGTGACTTACCACCTCCTACCAGTGCTCAGTGACTGACCACCTCCTACCAGTGCTCAGTGACTGACCACCTCTTACCAGACTTCAGTGATTGACCACCTCCTACCAGTGTTCAATGACTGACCACCTCCTACCAGTGCTCAGTGACTGACCATCTCCTACCAGTGCTCAGTGGCTGACCACCTCCTGCCAGTGCTCAATGACTGACCACCTCCTACCAGTGCTCTTTGACTGACCACCTTCTACCAGTGCTCAGTCACTGATCACCTCTTACTAGTGCTCAGTGACTGACCACCTCCTATCAGTGCTCAGTGATTGACCACCTTCTACCAGTCCTCAGTGACTGACCACCTACTACCAGTGCTCAGTGACTGACCACCTTCTACCAGTGCTCAGTGACTGGCCACCTCCTACCAGTGCTCAGTGACTGATCACCTCATTCCAGTGCTCAGTGACTGACCACCTCCTACCAGTGCTCAGTGACTAACCACCTCCTACCAGTGCTCAGTGACTGACCACCTCCTACCAGTGCTCAGTGACTGACCACCTCCTACCAGTGCCCAGTGAATGACCACCTTCTACCAGTGTTCATTGACTGACCACCTCCTACCAGTGTTCAATGACTGACCACCTCCTACCAGTGCCCAGTGAATGACCACCTTCTACCAGTGCTCAGTGACTGACCACCTCCTACCAGTGCTCAGTGAATGACCACCTCCTACCAGTGTTCAATGACTGACCACCTCCTACCAGTGTTCAGTGACTGACCACCTCCTACCAGTGTTCAGTGACTGACCACCTCCTACCAGTGCTCAGTGACTGACCACCTCCTACCAGTGCTCAGTGACTGACCACCTGCTACCAGCGCTCATTGACTGACCACCTCCTACCAGTGCTCAGTGACTGATCACCTCCTACCAGTGCTCAGTGACTGACCACCTCCTACGAGTGTTCAGTGATTGATCACCTCCAACCAGTGCTCTTTGACTGACCACCTTCTACCAGTGCTCAGTGACTGACCACCTCCTACCAGTGCTCAGTGACTTACTACCTCCTACCAGTGCTCAGTGACTGACCACCTCCTACCAGTGCTCAGTGACTGACCAACTCCTACCAGTGCTCTGTGACTGACCACCTCCTACTAGTGCTCAGTGACTGACCACTTCCTACCAGTGCTCAGTGACTGACCACCTCCTGCCAGTGCTTAGTGACTGACCACCTCCTACCAGTGTTCAATGACTGACCACCTCCTACCAGTGCTCAGTGACTTACCACCTCCTACCAGTGCTCAGTGACTGACCACCTCCTACCAGTGCTCTGTGACTGACCAACTCCTACCAGTGCTGACTGACCACCTCCTACTAGTGCTCAGTGACTGACCACCTCCTACCAGTGTTCAATGACTGACCACCTCCTACCAGTGCTCAGTGACTGACCACCTCCTACCAGTGCTCAGTGACTGACCACCTCCTACCAGTGTTCAATGACTGACCACCTCCTACCAGTGCTCAGTGACTGACCACGTCCTACCAGTGCTCAGTGACTGACTACCTCATACCAGTGCTCAGTGACTGACCACCTCCTACCAGTGCTCAGTGACTGACTACCTCCTACCAGTGCTCAGTGACTGACCACCTCCTATTAGTGCTCAGTGACTGACCATCTCCTACCAGTGCTCAGTGACTGACTACCTCCTACCAGTGCTCAGTGACTGACCACCTCCTACCAGTGCTCAGTGACTGACTACCTCCTACCAGTGCTCAGTGACTGACCACGTCCTACCCGTGCTCAGTGACTGACTACCTCATATCAGTGCTCAGTGACTGACCACCTCCTATCAGTGCTCAGTGACTAACCATCTCCTACCAGTGCTCAGTGACTGACCACCTCCTATCAGTGCTCAGTGACTGACCACCTCCTACCAGTGCTCAGTGACTGACTACATCCTACCAGTGCTCAGTGACTGACCACCTCCTATCAGTGCTCAGTGACTAACCATCTCCTACCAGTGCTGAGTGACTGACCACCTCCTACCAGTGCTCAGTGACTGACTGCATCCTACCAGTGCTCAGTGACTGACCACCTCCTATCAGTGCTCAGTGACTGACCACCTATCAGTGCTCAGTGACTGACTACCTCCTACCAGTGCTCAGTGACTGACCACCTCCTACCAGTGCTCAGTGACTGACTACCTCCTACCAGTGCTCAGTGACTGACAACCTCCTACCAGTGCTCAGTGACTGACCACCTCCTACCAGTGCTCAGTGACTGACCACCTCCTACAAGTGTTCAATGACTGACCACCTCCTACCAGTGCTCAGTGACTGACCACTTCCTATCAGTGCTCAGACAGCCACCACCGCCACCACCATCACCCGCCAGCCACCCACACTCACCCACCTGTGGCTTTTACACCTTTATACCGGGTCCTGGGATCGTCTTTAGGCTCATACAGCAGGTCAAGACTTCAGAGTGTGTTTCTTCATATCTGAGCGCCAACGAAAAAGCCTGCTGTGTGTAGTGCACCAGAATTTCGGCGAGTGAGTGTGTGAGTTGATGCCATCAGCCGACCACCCTCACCTCTGTACCACCGTACTCCATTCTTCACTGACTTGCTCCAGTGACATTCATCACACAATTTAGAAACACTATTTCTATATAGAGACATTGGCGAGTGTTTGAGACATTTTTTTCGTCTGGAGTGAATTTCTTGGTGACATTCAGTGATTTGTGATTAATCGCAGACTCAGTGTTTATTAGATTCTGTTCGCAATAATTTTTTTTCTAGTGTATTATCTTGTTTATTTTCGTGTCTCATTTTATATACGTATTGTACTGTGTTACTTCCTTATATATGAAGTAAGTAATATTTTCTGTGTTGTGTGTGCAATATATATTTTGTGTTAATTTTCTACGCTGCCGTAAGCATTATATAATTATGTCAACATTTATTATTTTTCTCTTATGTGCAGTATTGTACTCATTTCCCAGTCATTTACTCCGTGTGAAGCAACTAATTAATTTTTTTTTACCTTGTCTTCTTTCAGTGTTGTATTCTGCACCATATTTAAGTATTGTGTATTATTCATTTTCCCCCCAGCATTTTCCTTGTGTTTTCCTGCTAATTCTGTGTATAAATTCACGCAATGCTGTTTCCCCCAGTATAATAAATTATCGTTTTAGTCTTGTGTTTCCCATTATTTTTTCGTGATAATTGTTTTTAAATAGACAGTGTCTAGTGTATTTGACCTTTACAGCCTCTTGGGTGCCTAGCAACACACTTACTCATTTCTGTTCAAGACAGTTTCTAGTGGGAGTCTATATTTACAAAATATACTTAGAGTATACCTGTGAGTAATTTTCTGTGTGTTTCCGGCAGTCTGTCAGTGGTGATCTTTTCTCGTTTTGTATCTTGTGTTATATTTTAATTATATTATTCATTTTTCTAGTGTTATTATAACTTCTTTTTAAATTCAAGTGTTCTCAATGTTCTGTTTGAGTAAACTGTTTTGTCTAATTTGCAATTACGAGTTAAAGTGTTCAAGCAGTTTTGTCTCTTATTACTTTTATTATTCAGTTTAAACTACATTTTCCCAGTGTAACTTTTATTGCTACATTGGTTAATTCTCCAATTTATTTTACTGTGTCATTTGTTCTAGAGTGATTTATTTTCTTTTCATTATATTTTTATACATTGTTATTCTTGTGTCATATTCATTATTTAATATTCAGCCATTGATCTCAGTTTAGTACTGTTGCAGTTCCCTGTTTTTCATTTTATTCTTTTCATTATTATTATTGTCCTTACATTGTATTATATATTTTTGTTTTTGCACTCTTAGAAAATATGTATTTTCCCAGTTATCTTCGCATTCAGTTTCATGATTCTATTTTCTACTTTTACATTAATTTACAATTTTATTAGTAAATTTCTTTATTAATTAAAGTAAGAGTACAGACAGCTCCTTTGCAATTAATTCAGATTCCAATAATATTTTACTTTCTTGTATTTTCAATGTTTCCTTCCCTTGCAAAGTCCATTTCAGTGAGTTGTCTTTCCTCTTGCAGTGTATCTTAAACATTTTTAATCACTTATGCAGAATTCGTTCAATATCTTTTATTTCAGTTTTAGCATTTGTGTTATATTTGTGTAATTTTTATTGTTCGTTATTCTTGTCTTAATTATTTTTGTGCACCTTTTTTGCAATTATGTCTCACATACCTTGGAGTGATACTTTAGTGAATGGCGTCAGTCACAGGCCTCTCAGGCTACTGCTGGCCTTGTGAACCTCCCTAATAGTTCCTCTTTGATTCACAGACCGACCCAGACACTAAGACACTATAGTTTTTCTCGTGACTCTCTTGATGCTTTGCCTTTATTCAATGGCCATGTGTATAAGCTTGAAGCATGGTTTACTGCCATTCGTTCTCGTGTTACTGCCCTGGTAAACGGTCCTCCATCAGAGAAAAGTCTTATCAGACTTGCTAAAGAAGCTCTTCATCGGTTGTCGATCTCCTCGAAATGCGAGACTTCAGGAATCCTGCTAAGTGGTCTCAATATGAGGAGCTTATTCGTTCTTTCCTAGTACCAGTGAAAACAGCTGATCCATATGTCGTCTTTAGGAAACTCGTGAATGCTACACCCATGACTAATGAATCGTTGAGTGCATTTGCTGTTCGATTAGATAAACTTTTATCATCATTTAACAATGTAGTCCAGTCCTCAGCCTTTGTCCCTGACGAGGGAAAAAGGATTCACAACATCGTTTGCTAAAATAGCAGCGTTTGGGGCACTCAGAGAACTAATGCAGCCTTCTTCTGTGTGTGTTGATGAGGCTAATCCTCCCGCCGTGAAGATGGAACCGCTTACAACCCTTAATCATGTATGCTCCTTGTGCCCCTCGGGTACTTTCCCGTGCATAAAAACTAATTTCACAACTATGCCTCAGTCAGCACCACCTCTTGTCTCACAGCACCAAATCATGGTAAATAACCTTTGTGGAGAAATTTTCTCCAGGAAGGGAATATCAGCCCCCTTCAGCCCTTCAGCCCTTTCAGCCCTGAGGGGCCCAGCCCTCTCTGAAGGGGCCAGCATCTTGTTCACTTCCACATCAAGTAATTACAAGCAGATGTTTTACCAGCGTGTACCAGTTACTGGTCATGTGACTCTGCAAGAGACCAGTGTTGCAAATAGTGTACTTTAATGAGAGACAATCTATCTCGTACCTTAGCAGGACAATTAAGGAAAATCCTGCGCCCGCTTTATTACCATGTTAAAGATGTACATTGTCGTCTATGCCCAGACAGCTAGAATCAAGCATTCTGCATTACTTCATAGTGGAAGTTTAGCAAGCAGGGGAAATATGCCTTCTCAGCAATTCTTTTGTGTCAGGAAGCTGAGGGTAGACGGAGACTCCGCAGGGAGATTGCAATATGTAACGGTGCAGTAAAGACCCGTACTTAACGTTAAGAACGAACAAAGGAAGTGAATCATGCATTGCTGTACCTCAGACAATCTCCATAATAACCATAAACCTATTACCAAGAAGTTTGTTCAGCTCTCTTAATGACATTACCACGAAAGACAAACCTTGTGGAACAAAGTGTACCAGTGTGAGTATTCCTAGATTGTGGAAGATGTGGACATTCTCAAAGACACTATTCTTCAGTCAGGACACTGATTCCCGGGTATAAGGGTCCGATACACAAACCCAGGTAAGTCTGTTTGACGTATGGTAGTTCAGTTGACTGAGCAGTTGAGAACTAATGTAACAGCTAAACAGATTACCATAAATCCTGGTAATATGTAGGCTTTTTAGCCCAACACACGTGAGTATTGCCCAATGACACCAATCAAATCCAGCCCCTCCCACTCATATATTTGTCCAATCTCTTCTTAAAGCAACCCAAGGTCCTAGTCTCTATCACCCCACTGGGAAGATTGCTTCAAGCATCCACAACTCTGTTAGAAAACCAGTACTTTCCTATGTCCTTTTTAAATCTAAATTTATCCAACTTAAATCTATTATTCCTGGTTCTTACCTGGTTCGACACCCTCAGTACTTTATTAATATCTCCTTTGTTTATGCCCGTCATCCACTTATACACTTCAGTGATATCTCCCCTCATTCTACGCCTCTCCAGAGAGTGGAGATTTAAGGCTTTAAGTCTATCTTCATACGGGAGGTTCCTTACACAGTAAATCATTTTAGTCATTCTTCTCTGTATGTTCTCTAATGAGTCTATGTCCATCCTGTAGTAAGGAGACCAAAACTGAGCAGCATAATCTAAATGAGGCCTCACTAGTGATGTATAGAGCTGTAAAAGAACTTTTGGACTTCTGTTACTTATACTTCTTGAGATAAATCCAAGTAATCTGTTAGCCTTGTTGTGCACACTTAAGCACTGCTGTCGTGGCTTCAGGCTTCTGCTTACTATGACTCCCAAGTCTTTTTCACATTCTGTATGATCAAGCTTTACTTCATCTTTATAGCTTCGAGGGTTATTTTCATTACCAAGGACTAGTACTTTACACTTATCCACATTGAACTTCATCTGCCATTTTTCAGACCAAGACATTAATTTGTCCAAATCCTTCTGGAGTTCATTGCTGTCCTCCTCAGAATGAATCATACGGCCTATCTTTGTATCATCAGCAAATTTTCTCATGTCACTCATAATCCCTTTATCAAGGTCATTAATGAACAAGAGAGGGCATAAAACTGATCCTTGTGGAATGCCACTAGTGACTAATCCCCATTCAGATTCGACCCCATTAAAGGAAACTCTCTGCTTTCTATTGGTAAGCCAGGCCTCTATCCATGCTAGAACTTTACCTCCTATACCATGAGCTGCCACTTTTCTTAAGAGTCTCTTGTGAGGTACTCTATCGAAGGCTTTACTTAAATCAAAATAAACAGTATCATATTCTTTATCACTGTCTACTGCCTCAAATGTTCTATTGAAGAACGTCAGTAAGTTTGTCAGGCAGGAACGACCTCTCGTAAACCCATGCTGAGATTCATTTATCAAGTTATGCTCTTCAAGGTGACTTCTAATAATGTCAGCTATAATTGATTCTAATAACTTGCCCACTATAGATGTCAGGCTTATTGGACGGTAATTTGAAGGAGTGGACTTATCCCCTGATTTGAATATAGGAACCACATTAGCCAGCTTCCACAACTCAGGCACAACACCAGTAAGGATGGATGCATTGAACACACTCGTTAATGGCTGACTAAGTTCCATCTTGCATTCCTTAAATACCTTGGGAAATAACTCGTCGGGCCCCTGGGACTTATTTTTCTTCAGTTTGTCTGTCTGTTTGATAACCATGTCCCTCGTGACAGTAATATTAGTCAATTTGAATTCGTCAGGAACTGAATAATTGTTAATTTCTGGAATCTCATTTATGTCTTCCTGTGCAAAAACTGACAAAAAATAGTCATTAAATATGGAACACATTTCCAGTTCATTATCCGTCTGCTGTCCATTCCCAATTTTCAGAGGTCCTACTTTTTCCTTAACCTTCGTCCTATACACTTGAAAGAACCCCTTTGGATTAGTCTTTGATTCATTAGCAACTCTAATTTCATAGTCACGTTTAGCCTTTCTAATGCCCTTTTTTACTTCTCTTTTAAGCTGAACATATTGATCAGTAAGGTTAACCTCTCCCCTTCTGATGCGCCTATAAATTCCCCTTTTCTCCTGTTGACCCATTTGGGATCGTTATTATTAGACCTAATTTCTCTATGGGGAATGTATATACTCTGAGCACGCTGTACATTATTAAGAAAAAAATCATAAATGGATATCCCTTCGTAATCATAAGTATGATTATCGTCAATAAAATCATTAGCTAGATAACCCCAATCAAGATTAGACAGGTGTTCCCTAAGTCCGCTATAATCGGCAGAACGAAAATCAGAGATTTTTACCGTATTATCTTTATTCTTGTATTCCCAGTTAATGCTAAAAGTGATGGATTTGTGATTACTTGCGCCAAGCTCTTCAGTGATCTCCAGACTATTTACGAGTGTTTCCTTATTTGACAGAACTAGGTCTAGCAAATTATTACCTCTGGTAGGCTCTGTTACACACTGCTTCAGAAAACAGTCCTGAACTGTTTCCATAAAGTCACTGGACTCTAGATTACCGGTCAAAGAATTCCAGTCAATTTGACTAAAGTTAAAATCCCCTACTATGACTATGTTATTGTGTCTAGAAGCTCTAACAATTAGGTCCCAAAGAAGTCTCCCTCTATCGTGATCCAAGCCTGGAGGTCGGTATATTACATCTAGAATTAGTTTTTCTTGACCTTCTTCAAACTCTACCTAAACAGATTCTGTTACTGTTCCATCTATTTTTATACCTGTTTTTATGCAACAAATAATATTTTCTTGAACATATAATGCAACTTCCCCCCCCTTCCCATTACTTTTATCCACATGGAACAACTTAAACCCTTGAATATTACACTCAGCAATCATATCCCGACTATTTAAATCATACCACGTTTCAGTTAATGCAATGACATCTAAGTTCCCAGCACATGCTACCAAATGTAGTTAATTAATCTTATTTCTTGCACATCGACTGTTAGCATAAAATACCATCACATGTTTTTTCTTCTGTACATTTTTCCTATTGATCTTTGTTTTTACACAATTTCTGAAATTATCATTACCCAGAGTTACTCCATGACAGTTACTATTAAGATTCTTAATATAAGAGCATAAGTCAATATATCCATACTCATTATTTATCATTTCTAAACCCATACCTCTAACTAATCCTAGTTTAAAGTCCTAATAACTCCCTCAACTGAGCTAGCAAGAAAACCCACACCTGCCCTGGATAAGTGAACCCCATCTCTGGCATACATGTCATTTCGGCCATAGAAGTTGTCCCAGTTGTCAATGAATGGTACTGCATTATCCTTACAGTGTTTATCCAGTCAACAATTAATACCAATTGCTCTGGACAACCATTCGTTTCCAACACCCCTTTTTTGGCAAAATCCCACATATAACAGGGCTCCCCCTCTTCTTCTTAATTATGTCTATAGCTGTCCTCAACCTTCTAACTAAATCCTCACTTCTACGCTTGCCTACATCGTTGCCTCCAGCGCTGAGGCAGATAATAGAATTGATCCCATTACGCTTCATGATGTTGTCAAGCCGGCTAACAATGTCCTCCATCCCAGCCCCAGGAAAGCAAACCCTCTGTCTCCTACTCCTGTCCTTCAAGCAGAAAGCCCTATCCATATATCTAACCTGGCTATCCCCAACAACAACAATATTCTTACCTTCCTTGGTGTCGTTCGTCGTGACTTTTCCAGTAGTCGGCTCACATTCGTCGGGTAGCACAGAGAATGCATTAGATGTTTCCACAACAGTTTCCACAGCAGTCTCTTTCTTCTTCATCGTTTCTACCATTCCATTCGTCTTCTTGATCGTCATCTTCGTTCCATGCTGTCCAGTCACTGTCCAGGTTCCCTTCTTGACATGAGAACTCAAAACAGGAGGACTACTACGAATCCTCTTGTTTTCCTCAGTCAATCGCCTTATCTCCATCTTCGCCACCCTCAATTCTTCCTTAAGCTGCTGGTAAAGTTGCTCAATGGAGGGCATCTTGGTTCAGTCCAAGGAGAGTACACTAACGTCCTTACTGAGTTAAGTACACGTCACCACTGAGATTAGTTAGATTAGTTCCAAGTGTTGGAGGGATGTATCTTATAAGTTCACTGGCACAGTTTAAAGTTCTAGTACGCAAGAGAGACCGTGAAAAATGCGATATAACACGGCGGCACGGCGGCACGGCGGCACGGCGGCACGGCGGCACGGCGTGAGGCATTACGTAAGTTAGATCTGATGTGCTTTAATTTTTACTCCTGGTAGTATTAAAGTTTCCTGGTGTAGGTTGAAGTTTGAAGAGTCACTTCGCCTCCACTATTCTTCTGATCAGGTTAGGTAATCTACCACGAGTATTTCTGTTCGTTGTTTTATGTTTTCCTGTTACCAGTAATGACAATGAAATTGAATACCACCCTATGTCTTTCTTCAGTGTTCTACTTGCTTAACTTTTTGGTTGCCATTGTACTTTCTCTATCAGCTCCACTGCTGGCCTGGTCATCCAGGGTAGACGCTTAAATATTGGAGCAAGATACCTGTCTACTGGACTTAGTGGGACACTACAGCTTCTCCTCACCTCTAATACATATATCAGAATTGTGGTGCTGCAACCAAGTGATGACAGGAGTTTCCAGAACATGGGTAGAATACCACCACCCAGGATAGCCTACACAATTTCTTCAAACATCTGAAGATCATCCTGGGCATTATATACTCCTGCCCTAACATCATACCAGATCCACAACGGCCAATTTTTATTTTTATTTAATTTTAATTAAAGGCCTTAGAAAACTATCTTCATTATTCCTAGTCAATTATTTATTTTTAAATTCTTTTTGATCAGGCGGAAGGCGTTCCCCTGAAACTCAACTTCTAATGGGCCAACCAACCTTATTTGTAAGTCGTGTCCTAGTATAAAATTTTGAGTCATTACAGTTGTCCTTGTCCATGAAAAATCTGGGAATATCTGTTTTATTCTGTTCATCCATTTCTTTTGATCTGCTAACTCATTAGCAGTTTTGTGATGTTAGGCATGGTCGGTACTTAATGAGATTATTTACCCAGCCAGGCCTCCTTCAGAACAAAGGTCCTCAAAGCATATGTCCATATATGAATTCAAGAGGTTTATACCCAAGACTTTCCTGTTCACTCTCCGTGCAGAAAGTTGTCATCACTGAAACAGTGTTTGATGGAAGCGTTCCAGTGCTGCTTGTGACGATGGATAATAGCTGGTAGAATGAACATGGTTGAATCCAGGTATGATAAAGGTTCTCAAAAATCTTAGACGTGAAGTTAGATCCTTGATCTGGCTGAATATCTCTAGGAAATCCACCCTGGGAGTAAAACGTACGTGCCTGAAGAATGGAGCGAGAGTTGATCATCCTCGCAGGAATTACTTCAGGATAGCGGGTAGAACAATCCATTATTTTGAATAAATAATGGTTGCCAAGCTTCGTACTACGAGGTGGGTCAAGAGGAGGGTTCTCTTAAAGCAAGTAAGGCATAAGTGGAACCGGTTATGGAAATTAATTTGGTTAGCTAATCAATTGACGTGTTTACCAATTCCTAACAGGAGAGGACACAGACCCTTTTTTGTTTGGCCAAGTATTTAACCAACCTGTCCAGAATCTTTCTAGCATCGATGTATTGTCTCAGAGGACTAGTGTGAGCAAATTTCATAGACTGCCTACGAAAAGACACAGGTAATACAATATAAGACATCTCAGTTATAGTGAAACGAGGAGTGAACTTGTTCAGTAAGACACCATTGTTGTAGTAGCAACAGTGATTCAGGTCCCAAGCTTGATCCTCCGACAGTGAAGCCTTACTAATTCCCTACACTGTTGGATCTATGAACAGTTCTTTGATGAGATACCCATATGTTAGTGGAATGATAACTGCTGTATCCTTACTAGGCGTCTTGTCACTCTCAGTCAATATAGATAGTGTGGGACGAAATAAGTCACTGAAAAACATATTTAAACCTAACTCATTGACATAAATATCACCACACTCAACGGGAACAAGGTAAAGTTTGTTTTATGTGCTTCAAGAACGTAAGCTTCCTGGCTAGAAATGTCAGTTGCCAGGGGTTCCTTAGGAATGCTAGATGGTCCAATGACATCGTTTCTAATAAGATGGTCATCTTTTATGGATAATTCCTCTGAAATACCTACTAGAACATATCCGGGGCAATAATTGATTACTATATAAATTCTGTGTCGAGGTACTTTAACAATATCACCTCCATCAATGTTCATAAATGTTTGTCACAATTAGTACGTTATCTTGTAATAACGTTAAAAATGCCCCTGTGTCATGAAAACAACTTAAATCCTTTAAATAAGCAGAGCTCAATCTAACCTTTCGTTTTAAGAAAAATGCCTCATGGCTGAGTACAAATTTTCCTCAGACAGTTTATCCCCTGGTAATCACTGGCTTTGCTCAGCCACATTCGGAGAGTTAAATTGCGACTGTGAAACAGTCCCGTTAAATAAATCATTATAGTTCTTAGGTCATGAGATGCATTCTTGGCATTCCGAAGGATCCGTCGGATGAAGTGTGCATTAGCTGAAGTATACGATGGTATCTAAGCTTTTTTTCTGAAACTTTCGAAGGGTGAGTATACCTCTCTACTGATCCTTGCTGGTCCTTGCCACCCTTGCCACCCCAAAGTACGCAGTAGATGCCTCGTATATAATAACCTGCCATCTTGGTACAATGTTCCACATAGAAAGGACAAATCGGAAACTAAAACTATGTAAGATGTGTGGCCCTGAAGCCACGAGGGATCAGACAGCCTAGCCAAACCAGTAATCACCTTGTATAAGGACTCAGACCGAGTTAATGGATCATGAATCTCGGTATGAATGTTACCACCGTTTAAAATAGCCATAGCTTCCCTGCCAACTGCTCAGGCTCTGAGTTAACTAAATTTCTGTACTAGTCAATAGATTTTTCCCTAGTATATTTCTTCTCAGGTGATAACATCTTATTCCGTCTCACAAGATCAGCGAATAGAAGCCTGAAAACTTTTTCTTTAAGATCTAATGCTAAGGACCTACGGTCATAAGGTATCCCAGCATAACTCAGTGAAGTTTCACTGCACAAATAAAAGTTAAACTTTGAAACTTTAAAATACTTTACTTTAAAATATAAATATTTTAAAATATAAACGGTTAAGCTCTATCTTCTGGATCCTAGACAGGTTCCCAATTTATTACATGGATGATCAAGGTTAATTACTAAATTGAAGTTAATCAATTAAATTATAAGTTTACAACTCAGCTCCATCACTTCAAACAATGAAGATCATCGAACCGATGAAAATTCTATTTAATTTATAACTTTTTTGTATGGCTCATACGAAACAAAAAATATAATTTTAAAATAAATTCTCTTAAAAACTAAACAAGTGGGAAAACATATTCCATTTTGAGTTGTCAGGAATATTTACCAATACAGAGAGAGACAACTTTTCTCAGGAAAATGTCATTGGATATATTAATAGAATTCTAATATCTTGGCTATAAACAATATATCAATATACCAGTAATAAGGTTAATAACGTTGTCCTGACAAAGATTGTACCATTACTCAACACAGCAAGTTTATCCATTATTAACCCAGAAGATACCACAAAAATATAAAGACAATGAAGATACTTGTGTCTGTCACCAACAAAGAAGTGTAACAAAACCATAATTGATAGGACGGCAGACATGATGACAGACAGACTGCAGACATGATGACAGACAGACTGCAGACATGATGACAAACAGACGGCAGACATGGTGACAGACAGACGGCAGACATGATGACAGACAGACGGCAGACATGATGACAGACAGACTGCAGACGTCAACGAGTCACTTGAAGCCACAAGATAACCACACTTTCTGTAACACAGAGCGAGACGAAGTGCAGGTGAGACTGATGGATATAACACCAGGGAACAGAACAGCAGATATCTCCCAGTGAGAGCTCGATATCTAGGAGGACCCAATTATATAGGAAATCATTGGATGTGAGCGAAATATTTATTTATGACATTCAGTTATTAAATAACACTTCTCTTGTTATATCTCCTACACAATATGAAAAGTACGAAAGGAACTGACAAGGAGAAGAGTCAAGTGAAGTAATGTAGCAGCAAGGAGAGTGTGAGTCAAGTGAAGTAATGTAGCAACAAGGAGAGTGTGAGTCAAGTGAAGTAATGTAGCAGCAAGGAGAGTGTGAGTCAAGTGAAGTAATGTAGCAACAAGGAGAGTGTGAGTCAAGTGAAGTAATGTAGCAACAAGGAGAGTGTGAGTCAAGTCAGTCTAGCAGCTGGTGGGCAGTGACCTCCGCTATCCTGGCTTTAAGGATACCAATGTCCA
>NC_091318.1:3456109-3533609 GCF_038502225.1 Cherax quadricarinatus
AAGTGTTTCAGTGTTGTTTGCAAATGTTCAAAGGTATTTTTGTGAGTATTCAAATGATTTATGAGAGTGTTTTGAAGGTGTGCGTATTAACTTCGTAATATGTAAAATTGTGATTAGTGAATTAATCGAAAAGTGGTTATAAGTGTTGTGGTGCCTTTTTCTGATGAAATAGTTAAAACGTCATTCGCTGCCTGACTACGGTGGAGTGCGGTTGTGCCCAGCACCCCTCTGCTGTTTTTCAGGCGAGCTACCACAGTACATCAACAACCATTGAGTAGTGTGGACGTGCGCTGCTCATTTTGGGATATCAAAATGGCTGAACATACAGTACGGAGAGTAAATACTATCTGCATAGAGCTGGTTCGTGGTACGTTAAGTGGAGATACGATGAACATACTTCTCCCTAACATCATCAGGGACACATATGGTATCCCCAACGAGGAATTATATGGCGTCGCTCTTAATGGTTTGTCAAGAATCTTCGTGAAATTTCTGAGAGCCGGCTTCTACACAAGAATTGTCGAGCAGTACCAGGAACAACGCATGAGTGTGAATTCAGCGATGGATGTTGTGTTACATGATGTTTCTAAGTACTACACATGGGTGAAGGTACGGAATGTACCCTTCGAGGCTACGGCGTATGGACTACAGGAGTTTTTTCGCAGTTATGGGACAGTGCATTCTGCAACCATGGGGGTATGGAGGGATGGTCCGTATGAAGGAATGCCGGAAGGTTCTTACACCCTTAAAATGTCTTTAACAAGGCCTATACCATCCTATGTAACGATGACCGGTTGTAGAACACAGGTTTATGTGTACTATGCGGGTCAGAGAAAAACATGTCGTCTGTGCAGCTCTTATGAGCACATGGCAGCCCAGTGTCCTAGGAGGCAGGCTCCTCGAATTCTGGAAACGCCGATTGTGATTCAACAGTCGTGTGATTTGGTGCCTGGCTCTGTTGCCTCTGGAGGCCGGAGGCCTGATCTCTGGAGCAAGGAGGTCGACCGGGAGGTGGCGGAGGAGGAGACGTGTGTCACTATCCCAGGGGAGTCGGGGGAGTCGAAGGTGTTATCTGAGGAGTCTTTAGTCCAGGAAGCTTCGACTCAGGAGGGTTTACTGGCAGATGTCATCAAGGATTTTTTGGATGGGGATGAGCCCGGTGTAGAAGGTGTCCTCAGTTTATGTGAAGTTGGAGAGCTGGAGGGACAACAAATTGTGGAGAAAGACTTGAGTAAGAAAAGGCTGGAGTGTGTGGTGGCCGTGGAGGTACACCAGGAGGATTCGTCTGAGGGTGAGATGTGTGTAAGTGGAAGTTCTAGAAAAAGAACTGCGGCATCAGAGATAGACGAGGTTATTACCCCGGGGCAGAGGCCGGGGAAGAAGTCATGGGCAGCGGTTGTGGAGCCGATGCCACATAGTGCTAGAGGTGCGCCTGAGTTGCACAGTGGGAGAGGGAGGGGGGAGGTGACTGCACAGGATAACTCGAGTGGTAAGGGAATACGTAATGTGAAAAGTGCAGCGAGTAAATCCCAGCGGCATAGGGGAAAGCCGCCACTTCTATAATTTTCAGAAGTGTCACGCTTAATGTCAATGGACTTAAGACTGAGGTTAAGAAAGTTTGGTTGGAGTGGTTTTTACGGCGGTTTGATGTAGATATTTGCTTTTTGCAAGAGCATAATCATAGGGCTGGTTGTGTGTTGCGGTTAAAAGGATATCGGATGTATGTTACCAGTGGTTTGCAATTGAAAGGTGGGGTAGCAGTGGCGATAAAGGAGACCAGCCCCTTGCGTGTCATCGGCTGGGAAGAGGGGGGGGGGGGAGGGTCGTGAGGGTGGATGGTGTCTGGGGTGAGAGTCGAGCTAGTTTTGTAGGAGTTTACATGCCAGCAACTAGCAATACCAGGGTAAAAGTAGATTTTGTCAGAGAGGTATTGCTGTATCACTTGAGAGGTTTGCCTGCTATAACAGTAATAGGTGGTGATTGGAATTGTGTGATTAGGAGTGGTGATGTCGAACCGAGAGGGGCGGGTTGTGTGCTGAGTGTGCTGAGGGATGTATTGCGAGATATTGGGGTTGTTGATGTGGTGGGGAGGGGGGGATACCTAGTGGAGCACACGTTCGTCCGTAGGGGATATGAAGCGCGATTGGACAGAATTTATATTAAACAGGGTATAGATGTTGTGAGGGTGCAAACCTTCGATGTGGGGTTTTCGGATCACAGGGCGGTAATAGCAGATTTGATGTGGGATGGAGTGGTGCGTATTTATTCTGGGTACTGGAAATTAAATGTAAGGCTTCTTAGAGGGGCCTTTTTTCAGTGATTGGTGGTTGCCTTTTTGGGAGGCTAGGGACAGGGAGATAGATCTGTTAGATTGGTGGGAAATGCAGGCAAAACCGGGAATAGCGAATTTTTTTAAGGTTAGGGGACGGGAAGAGGCGAGGTGGCGTTTTGGGTTGCAAAATTATCTGGAGGGACAGTTGCAAGATTGTTATGTTGGGGGAGGTGGTAGGAGGGATGATATGGACAGTCTGCGGAGCAGGATCGCTGAAATACACAATGATAGGTTTGATGCAATTAGGGTTAGGGCGGGGTTAGAGGATGTATTGTGGGGTGATAAGCCGTCTGGGTTTGTTTTACGTAAATTTAGGGACCGACAGAGTGTAACCACCATTCTACAATTGGAGACAAGCCCTGGGGTGGGAGGGTATCCAGTGGGTCGAGTCCTATCCAATACTGAAAGTATGAGTCTCTATGCTGATAGTTGGTTTAGGGAGAAATGGAGTTGGAGGGAGGGGGGTTCCTGGGAGGGTATTTTTGAAGGGGGGTTCCATAGCATTTTAAGTGAGCAGGATAGAGTGGGGTTGGAGGTTGGTATAAGTGAGGTTGAGGTGGAAGAGGCAGTTTTCGGGATGAGTACCGGGAAAACACCAGGGATAGACGGTATACCAAATGATTTTTATAGAGCACATTGGGGGTGTATTAGGCAGTGCTTTGTTAGGCTATTGGATCATATGTTAACTAGTGGGAAGTTGGGCACATCGCAAAGTACGGGTGTCATAGTTTTGGTGCCAAAGAAGAGGGGGGGTAGAGAGTTGAGTGCTTACCGAGCAATATCTTTGATGTGTGCAGATTACAAGGTTTTTGCGAAAATTTTGGGTAATAGACTGAAGAAGGTCATGGGGTCGGTGATACATGGGGGACAATTTGGTATCCCGGGGAGGAGTATGCGGGTAGGTCATGGACGTATTCGGGATTTCCTTGAGGGTAGTAGTAAGGGAGGTATTCTAGGTCTGGATTGGGAGAAAGCTTATGATTATGTGGATAGGGACTTTTTGTTTGAGAGTATGGTGAGAATGGGTTTTGGAGGGTGGGTGGTTGGATGGGTGAGGACATTGTATGAGAATGCATCGATGAGAGTACAGGTAAATGGTAGGTTGGGTAGTTCAGTAAGCATGGGGAGGGGTTTAAGGCAGGGGTGTCCACTCTCCCAAATACTCTTTGCATGTATGCAGAATCCTTTCTATGTTCTGGTTGATGGTGGGATGGGAAGGATGGGGGAGAGAGGTGGATTTTGTGGGAATATTGTTGGTTATGTAGATGATACAACTGTTTTACTTAATGAGATAGAAGATTTAAGTAAAGTGGGAAGGGTAATTGAGATTTTTGGGAATGCTACTGGGATGAGAGTTAATAAGCAGAAATCACGGTTGTTGGAGGTAGGCAATTGGGTAGGAGGGACCTTGGGGAGGAGTTTGGCTGGATAACTGTAGATAGGCTAAAGATTTGTGGGATTTTGTATTTAGCAGATGTACAGGAGAGCAGGAGGGTTAATTCAGAAATGGTAATGGACAGAGCTTTGAGTAGGCTCAGGAGTCTAAGGGCCGGGGATGTAACCTTGCATCAAAGGGTTGTAGTGGTAAATACGCTGATTTATAGTAAGGTGTGGGGAGTGGCGGAAATTTACCCCTTAAGAAGTCAGGATATTATGGAATTACAAAGAAGAGCCTTAAGGTATGTGTGGGGTTTTGGGAGGGCGTGGTTGGGTAAAGATGTGGTAATGACTGCGGTAAGACAGGGAGGATTGGGATTGATGGCATTAGGGTCTAGGGTGAAGGCGCTATATGTGAAGCAGAGGTATATTCGGGCAGCGGGGGAAAGGGGTCTTCGGGTGGGGGGAGGTGATGGGGGGATATCCGCAAATGGTGGGGTGGCAGGGACTTAGTGGAGTGTGAAGATATGTTGCGGTTTATGTTAAAGGTACGCAATGTTAAAAAACTCAAGGTAAAACGGTTAGTGGGTGTGGGGGTCGTCGTCAGGAATCAATGCAAGGGATGGCAGTGTATCCCACATATGATTGGAGAGTGATATGGGTGGAATTTAGTAAATTAAGAATACCGGCAAGAGCGAGGGAATTAGTTTATAGATTTCTTATGGGGACGTTAGCATCGAAAGAGGTGCTAAGACGAATGGGTTTTGTGAGAGAGGCATCATGTGGTTTTTGTGGGGAAGTTGAAACGGCTTTTCATGTAGTATATTTTTGTTCTGCTTTGGAGGTGGTAAGATTGTGGTTGAAGAGGGTTTTCTTTTTATTGGGGGGGGGGGACAGATATCAACCCTCAGGGCTTTAATGTTAGATATGGGAGGGGTACCCAAAGAGGTGGGGAGGGCTATCAGATACGTAATAGTTGATTACTTGCATGTTTCTTGGGGGATGAGGGAGGTGGAGGGAAAACATTAGGATAAAAAGCGTTGGCGGCGTGTTTTTATAGGACAGCATGTAGGAACAAACAATTATATGGGGGAAGGTGGGTAATTAGTTTTCCGGAGGGATATCGTGAGCTTACTGTTGAACGTCTACTCCGTTTGGTGACGGGGTGAGAGGCAAGGGGTTGGTCTCTTCAGTGGTGTGTCCTCTTGGAGTGATTGGAAGCCTGATGAGGAAGGTTGATTGGTTTGCAAGGTGGTAGATGTGGGTAAAGTTTTTTTTGCAGGGAGCCGTCGGGGGCTCCGGGGTATGTAGACCTTTATGAATTTTGTAAAATTACAGAGTCAAAAGTAGTATGTGATTTTCTGTTTTTTCTCTTATTGTTATAAGAACCATTTTATATAGGGGGTTTATATTTATATGTATATTGTGAGGATATGTTTTATACATTCGAATCTGATGTTAGATTTATCCTTGTCATATGTCTCTTTTTTATCGTATTGAATGGGTACAAAATGACCTATGTACCAAAATATAAAAGTATTTGATGGGGTTTATATATACCCTTCATTTGACTGGAAGGTCATATTATATATTGAGTGTTAATCGGTAACATTAATTTTGTGTGTGTGTAGGTGTGTTTGTGGGAACCAATGTCTTAGGTATAGTTCTATCATTGAATGTAATATTTTTTTAGTTCATTTGGTGAAAAGTCATTTAGTGCTTTATTTCTATGTATGACCCAGTTTGTTCTGTACGAACAAATGCACATACACGTATGTGTGTATAAGCATGCGTATATGTATACATATATATATATATATATATATATATATATATATATATATATATATATATATATGTATATATATATATATATATATATATATATATATATATATATGTATATATATATATATATGTTTGTAGGACTCATTCCTACATGTTTTATAATGACTCCGACTGTTTGTTTGGAAGTCGGTTGGTTGGGTTATTTTAGTAGAATTTGTTATATCAATGTGTTACAATGTTTTTTGTGTACCTGACATTGTCTGCCACTTCTGTTTTGGATGTTATGTATTTAGTTTGTCTAGTTTTTTTTTTAGTGATAAGTCTTTTTTGTTTGTTTGTTTGTTTGTTCTAGTATAATCCAGTCTGTGCTGTAAGAACATATGTGCACATACATGTATGTGTATATGTGCATGTGTATGTATATACATATATACATGATTATAGGACTTATTCCTACATGTTTTATGACTCCGACGTTCTGTTTTGTAGTCGGTATGTTTTTTTTTTTTCCCGTAAACGGGTTGGGTTTCTTACGGTAGAATTTCGTTATATCAATATGTTAAAATGGTTTTTTTTGTTTATTGTGTGTGTACTGACATTGTCTGTCACGGTTTTGGATTTGCTAATTGTCGGCTTGTATCATGTGTATGTTGTTTTTAAATAAAATATAAAAAAAAAAAAATAGTTAAAACGAGAAAAATTGGGGGTTATGAGTGAAAATTGTGAGGTGTTGGTTGGAGTGTGAGGGTTCGGGAGGGTGGGGAGAAAGAGAGAGAGAAAGTTACTTCGTGGGGAGTGACCTGAGATGAAATAGTTATAACGAGAAAAATGTCTAGACTTGTGTTGTATTTTGTAAAGAAATTGTGGATTTTTGTGGGTATTAACGAAAAAAAATGTGAAATTATTTGGGTTATCCTGGGTTAAGAGTGAAAATGTTTTCCTTATGTTGTATATGAAATGTGTAGGGGTAAGTCGACAAGATTCAGCCTGTGTGTGTGTGTGGGGGGTCATCGCGTGACGTCACTGACATAGGGGGAAGTCGACAAGATTCAGCCTGAATGTGTGAGGTCATCACGTGACGTCACTGACCGCCGAGTAAACACAGGTGGGGTGATGTCACACTTGTTTAGACCTGTAGTAAGAGAAAGTACCATGCCCCATAGGAGGAGTTCATTTGAATGCTTACCCCCAGAGGGGAGAATCCAAAAACTCGATCCGAGGAGATGGAGTCTTGGTATTATCGAGAGAAAAAACTTGATCCGAGGAGAGCACAAGAAATTCGAACCCCCATAGGGGGGAATCCAAAAACTTGATCCAAGGAAATGGAGGCTTTGTATTATCGAGAAAACCTTAATCCAAGGAGATGGAGACTTTGTATTATCGAGAAAAATTCGAAAAAATTTGGGGTGGGGGTGAAAGTGGGAGGGGGAATCCAAAAACTTGATTCGAGGAAGTGGAGAGCACAATAAAATGAAATTCAAAAAATTTTCGAAAAAAATTGGAAAAAAATTCGGGGCGTGGGGGCGATCCGGACGACGCTGCAGAAGGCGCAGCAGAAGGTGCGGTCGGGCGCGACGGCCGGGCGCGAGGGGTGCGGGCGGGCGCGAGGGGCGGGCTTGGGGGCACGGGGACACGGATGGGGGGTAGTCGGGGCGCGGGGGGCGCGGGCGTGGGGGCGCGGGGGGTCGCGGGGTCGTGGGTGGGGGGGTTGAGGGTGAGGTGGTCTCGAGGGCGAGGTCAAGGTCATTACCATATAGGTGTGAAAAAGGTCATTAGCATATAGGTGTGAAAAGGAGACTGCTCTGTAGAAGGCCTTTTGGGAGGAAGCCACTCTGCCACATGGACCGCTCTGTAGAAATCATCACTACTTATATATATATATATATATATATACTATATATATATATATATATATATATATATATATATATATATATATATATATATATATATATATATATATATATATATATATATGTATATATATATATATATATATATATATATATATATATATATATATATATATATATATATATATATAGTATATATATATATATATATATATATATATATATATATATATATATATATATATATATATATATATATATATATATACAAAAGTTACTCATATATTGTTCATGGGATTTGTTATCTAGTATATGTACTGATCTCTGTCATTCTATTGTGTCTACATGTCAAGGACAAGTGAGTAAGCATGTCTGAACTTCTGTCAGGTTTTGGTCTGATTTCTCTCTCTCTCTCTCTCTCTCTCTCTCTCTCTCTCTCTCTCTCTCTCTCTCTCTCTCTCTCTCTCTCTCTCTCTCTCTCTCTCTCTCTCTCTCTCTCTCTCTCTCTCTCTCGCTCTCTCTCTCTCTCTCTCCTTTTTTTTTTTTTACATTATTATGTTCTGACGAAGATCTTCATTATTTGTGAATATAAGCTGGACAGTTTTGCTGTTTGCTGGCATAAGGCGTATTTGTTGCCGAGTCTTAACATTTTAGTTGAGTGAGACTGTTCATTCATATTGGCACTAGGCTTTGGTATATTCTTCTATTTTAGGTATCTTAAATTGAAGTCACCATTCAACAGTATATTTGGAGCTGCGCATGATGGATTTTCATATATGTCTATACCTTCAAATCTATGAACAGCCGTCAGAGAGCAGAGACTAGACCTCACCATGAAGCCGGATAAAAAAATTATTAGGCCTTTTTTTTATAAATTTCACTTGAGAACTGATTCCCAGGTGCCTCTGACCTGCACACTCCATCAAATTATACAGTACTATACCACACAAATAGTTCCCACGTAAG
This sequence comes from Cherax quadricarinatus, assembly GCF_038502225.1. NCBI lineage: Eukaryota > Metazoa > Arthropoda > Malacostraca > Decapoda > Parastacidae > Cherax > Cherax quadricarinatus. The sequence continues at coordinate 3,464,426 of NC_091318.1, forward strand.
TATTGGGGCCCAGTACACATTAGGCGTTATTTTCCATCCCCGGGAGCACCAGGCTTGTGTCCAGTTGTTTCATCTCATCCTGCGACACACACTGCCACACATGAGATCATAGAATGCTTTAGAATTCGGATATAAAAATATTTCCAGACATTATCTGAGACCACTGAAGGACTCGAACCTACATACTCTGTGTTAAAGTACACAGTGCAGATTCGATTTTGAACTGCTGGGAAGTTGCATATGGTGATTCACAAACAATTGTAACAACGAGATTTTGATTTCATTTCCGCCACTAGAGTTTCAGCTACATTATTTGTGGCATCAAGTAACTTAGCATAAATGAATGACTTTTTGAGATATAGAACAACCCACCACTTCTCTCTTGTTGATTTGTCCAATCACACCATAGAAAACTGTTCCCAAGGATACACATTTCACTGTTAAGTTACTCTTTTGTTTGAGTCTTTGTAATAACCGCAAACATTGCATCTAACTCCATGAAAAGTCCATTGATAAGTGGAACTTTGTTTTTATTTGCTGTTTGTGTGGCTATGGCCTTTGTGTTTAGGTTTAATTTCCCGTGGCTTTTGTAGTCTAGTTCACTTCACATGTAATGCTGGATAATTTATTATATAGCAGTTTCTCACATTGATTGAGCCATAACACATTTTTGGGTGGAAGAATTTGCAATTCATGGCACGAAACGCATCTTTATTCAGGTGATTTCTACATTTCCTGGGATGGTCATAATAAAAGATTCTGATGCAGCATCTCTACAGCTGCAACTGAATCAATTAAATCATATTCTGCCTTACTACATACTAGATGGCGTTGTATGTACGTTCATCATTCACACCCTCACGTTCATGTCCCGAGAGAAGTCACGATCACTTTTGTTCAGTTCTTCCCTTAATAATTTTATAAAATATTGTTCAGAAATGTTTAAATCTGTATAAAGACTATGGGTGAGTATTGTAGACCATGAGGTAGCTGAGGGTGAGTATTGTAGACCATGAGGTAGCTAAGGGTGAGTATTGTAGACCATGAGGTAGCTGAGGGTGAGTATTGTAGACCATGAGGTAGCTAAGGGTGAGTATTGTAGACCATGAGGTAGCTGAGGGTGAGTATTGTAGACCATGAGGTAGCTAAGGGTGAGTATTGTAGACCATGAGGTAGCTGAGGGTGAGTATTGTAGACCATGAGGTAGCTGAGGGTGAGTATTGCGGACCATGAGGCAGCTGAGGGTGAGTATTGCGGACCATGAGGCAGCTGAGGGTGAGTATTGCGGACCATGAGGCAGCTGAGGGTGAGTATTGTAGACCATGAGGTAGCTGAGGGTGAGTATTGCGGACCATGAGGCAGCTGAGGGTGAGTATTGTAGACCATGAGGTAGCTGAGGGTGAGTATTGTAGACCATGAGGTATCTGAGGGTGAGTATTGCAGACCATGAGGTAGCTGAGGGTGAGTATTGCAGACCATGAGGTAGCTGAGGGTGAGTATTGTAGACCATGAGGTAGCTGAGGGTGAGTATTGTAGACCATGAGGCAGCTGAGGGTGAGTATTGTAGACCATGAGGTAGCTGAGGGTGAGTATTGTAGACCATGAGGTAGCTGAGGGTGAGTATTGTAGACCATGAGGTAGCTGAGGGTGAGTATTGTAGACCATGAGGCAGCTGAGGGTGAGTATTGTAGACCATGAGGTAGCTGAGGGTGAGTATTGTAGACCATGAGGTAGCTGAGGGTGAGTATTGTAGACCATGAGGTAGCTGAGGGTGAGTATTGTAGACCATGAGGTAGCTGAGGGTGAGTATTGTAGACCATGAGGCAGCTGAGGGTGAGTATTGTAGACCATGAGGTAGCTGAGGGTGAGTATTGCAGACCATGAGGTAGCTGAGGGTGAGTATTGTAGACCATGAGGTAGCTGAGGGTGAGTATTGTAGACCATGAGGTAGCTGAGGGTGAGTATTGCAGACCATGAGGCAGCTGAGGGTGAGTATTGCGGACCATGAGGTAGCTGAGGGTGAGTATTGCAGACCATGAGGTAGCTGAGGGTGAGTATTGCAGACCATGAGGTAGCTGAGGGTGAGTATTGCAGACCATGAGACAGCTGAGGGTGAGTATTGCGGACTATGAGGCAGCTGAGGGTGAGTATTGCGGACCATGAGGCAGCTGAGGGTGAGTATTGCGGACCATGACGTAGCTGAGGGTGAGTATTGTAGACCATGAGGCAGCTGAGGGTGAGTATTGCAGACCATGAGACAGCTGAGGGTGAGTATTGCAGACCATGAGGCAGCTGAGGGTGAGTATTGCGGACCATGAGGTAGCTGAGGGTGAGTATTGTAGACCATGAGGTAGCTGAGGGTGAGTATTGCAGACCATGAGGTAGCTGAGGGTGAGTATTGTAGACCATGAGGCAGCTGAGGGTGAGTATTGTAGACCATGAGGTAGCTGAGGGTGAGTATTGTAGACCATGAGGTAGCTGAGGGTGAGTATTGTAGACCATGAGGCAGCTGAGGGTGAGTATTGTAGACCATGAGGTAGCTGAGGGTGAGTATTGTAGACCATGAGGTAGCTGAGGGTGAGTATTGTAAACTATGAGGTAGCTGAGGGTGAGTATTGTAGACCATGAGGTAGCTGAGGGTGAGTATTGCAGACCATGAGGTAGCTGAGGGTGAGTATTGTAGACCATGAGGTAGCTGAGGGTGAGTATTGTAGACCATGAGGTAGCTGAGGGTGAGTATTGTAGACCATGAGGTAGCTGAGGGTGAGTATTGCAGACCATGAGGTAGCTGAGGGTGAGTATTGCAGACCATGAGGTAGCTGAGGGTGAGTATTGCAGACCATGAGGTAGCGGAGGGTGAGTATTGCAGACCATGAGGCAGCTGAGGGTGAGTATTGCAGACCATGAGGTAGCGGAGGGTGAGTATTGTAGACCATGAGGTAGCTGAGGGTGAGTATTGTAGACCATGAGGTAGCTGAGGGTGAGTATTGTAGTCCCTGAGACAGCTGAGGGTGAGTATTGCAGACCATGAGACAGCTGAGGGTGAGTATTGCAGTCCATGAGACAGCTGAGGGTGAGTATTGCAGACCATGAGGCAGCTGAGGGTGAGTATTGCAGACCATGAGGTAGCTGAGGGTGAGTATTGCAGACCATGAGACAGCTGAGGGTGAGTATTGCAGTCCATGAGACAGCTGAGGGTGAGTATTGCAGACCATGAGGCAGCTGAGGGTGAGTATTGCAGACCATGAGGTAGCTGAGGGTGAGTATTGCACTCCATGAGACATCGGAGGGTGAGTACTGCAGACCATGAGGAAGCTGAGGGTGAGTATTGCAGACCATGAGGCAGGTGAGGGTGAGTATTGCAGACCATGAGGCAGCTGAGGGTGAGTATTGCAGTCCATGAGACAGCTGAGGGTGAGTATTGCAGACCATGAGGCAGCTGAGGGTGAGTATTGCAGACCATGAGGTAGCTGAGGGTGAGTATTGCACTCCATGAGACATCGGAGGGTGAGTACTGCAGACCATGAGGAAGCTGAGGGTGAGTATTGCAGACCATGAGGCAGGTGAGGGTGAGTATTGCAGACCATGAGGCAGCTGAGGGTGAGTATTGCAGACCATGAGGCAGCTGAGGGTGAGTATTGCAGACCATGAGGCAGCTGAGGGTGAGTATTGCAGACCATGAGACAGCTGAGGGTGAGTATTGCAGACCATGAGACAGCTGAGGATGAGTATTGCAGACCATGAGGCAGCTGAGGGTGAGTATTGCAGACCATGAGGCAGCTGAGGGTGAGTATTGCAGACCATGAGGTAGCTGAGGGTGAGTATTGCAGACCATGAGACAGGTTCTTTCCACAGAACTAGTAAATCGTTATCGATACCACAATTTTCAGTCTAACTCGTGATCACTCGGTGAGTGTGAATAATATTCCTTCAAGTCAGGTGAGATAAGGATGTGTCAAGAGTGTGTGTCGGGTGTACACACTGCGGCTCCATCACCCTTCACTCTCACATTCTTTATAATATTATATATTATTATTATGTATATTATTTTAAGAATATTTCAACTAGAGTTCGAACAGATTTTTTTTGTTCCAAGAGACGTTGCTGTATATCTTCATTTGGATTTTGATCAGCTGACTTTGATGTTCTCTGTTTATTCCTCAAAATAATGATGGTTCTTCTACCTCTGTTATTCCATTCATTATCAGTTACCATTCCCATTCATCACTAAATCTTCTTTCCCTCCATCACTGATCATCGTCTCCCTTAGTCCCTGTTCATCATTTCTCTCCATTCATCATTATCTCCCTCCATCATTAAAAGTTATCTCCCTCCATCAATGATCAGCATCTACCTCCATCACTGATCGTCTTCTACTACCATCCCTGATTGCCAGCTCTCTCCATCACTGATCGTCTTCTATCAATCCATCACTGATCGTCCTCACTACCTCCATCACTTATCGTCTTCTCTCCCTCCATCACTGGTCACCATCTCTCCTTCCATCACTGATCGTCCTCCCCTACCATCATTGATCGTCATCCCCCTACCATAACTGATCGTCCTCCCCCTACCATCACTGATCGTCCTCCCCTACCATCACTGGTCGTCCTCCCCCCTACCATTACTGATCGTCCTCCCCCTACCATTACTGATCGTCCTCACCCTACCATCACTGATCGTCCTCCCCTACCATCACTGATCGTCCTCCCCTACCATCACTGATCGTCCTCCCCTACCATCACTGATCGTCCTCTCTCCCTCCAGCACTGATCGTCCTCCCTCTACCATCACTGATCGTCCTCTCCCTACCATCACTGATCGTCCTTCCCCCTACCATCACTGGTCATCCTCTCTCCTTCCATCACTGATCGTCCTCCCCCCTACCATCACTGATCGTCCTCCACCCTACCATCACTGGTCATTCTCTCTCCTTCCATCACTGATCGCTCTCCCCCCTACCATCACTGATCGTCCTCCCCCTACCATCACTAATCGTCCTCCCCTACCATCACTGATCGTCCTCCCCCTACCATCACTGATCGTCCTCCCCCCTATCATCACTGGTCGTCCTCCCCCCTACCATCACTGATCGTCCTCCCCCTACCGTCACTGATCGTCCTCCCCCTACCATCACTGGTCGTCCTCCCCCCTACCATCACTGATCGTTTTCCCCCCTACCATCACTGATCGTCCTCTCTCCCTCCATCACTGGTCGTCCTCCCCTACCATCACTGATCGTCCTCCCCCTTACCATCACTGGTCGTCCTCCCCCTACCATCACTGATCGTCCTCCCCTACTATCACTGATCGTCCTCCCCCTACCATCACTGATCGTCCTCCCCCTACCATCACTGATCGTCCTCCCCCCCTACCATCACTGACCTGTATTAAACTCTGTGAAGAAGTGTCTTGTGTGCTCCCCGTGGACTGAATCAAGAGGCCCTCAATCGAGCAACTTTACCAGCAGCTTAAGGAAGAATTGAGGGTAGCGAAGATGGATATACGGCGATTGACCGAGGAAAACAAGAGGATTCGTAGTAGTCCTGTTTCGAGCCCTCAGGTCAAGAAGGGAACGTGGACAGTGGCTGTACAGCATGAGACGAAGTTGACGATCAAGAAGACGAATAGAAAGGCAGAGACGACGAAGAAGAAAGAGACTTCTGTGGAAACATCCAATGCATTCTCGGTGCTACCCGACGAATGTGAGTCGACTATTGGGAACGCCACGACAAACGACACTAAGGAAGGTAAGAATATTGTTGTTGTTGGGGATAGCCAGGTTAGATATATGGATAGGGTTTTCTGCTTGAAGGACAGGAGTAGGAGACAGAGAGGTTGCTTTCCTGGGGCTGGGATGGAGGACATTGTTAGCCGGCTTGACAACATCATGAACGGTAATGGGATCAATCCCATTATCCCCCTCAGTGCTGGAGGCAATGATGTAGGCAAGCGCAGAAGTGAGGACGTAGTTAGAAGGTTCAAAACAGCAATAGACATAATTAGGAAAAAGGGGGGCGCCCTGTTATATGTGGCATTTTGCCAAGAAGGGGTGTTGGAAATGAATGGTTGTCCAGAGCAATTGGTATTAATTGTTGGCTGGATAAACACTGTAAGGATAATGCAGTGCCATTCATTGACAACTGGGACAACTTCTATGGCCGAAATGACATGTATGCCAGGGATGGGGTTCACTTATCCAGGGCAGGTGTGGATTTTCTTGCTAGCTCAGTTGAGGGGGTTGTTAGGACTTTAAACTAGGATTAGTTAGAGGTATGGGTTTAGAGATGATAAAAAATGAGTATGGATATATTAACTTATGCTCTGATATTAAGAATCTTAATAGTAACTGTCATGAAGTAACCCTAGGTAATGATAATTTCAGAAATTGTGTAAAAACAAAGATGAATAGGAAAAATGTGCAGAAGAAAAAATATATAAAGGTATTTTATGCTAACACTCGAAGTGCAAGAAATAAGATTAATGAACTACGTTTGATAGCATGTGCTGGGAACTTCGACGTCATTGCATTAACTGAAACGTGGCATGATTTAAAGAGTCGGGATATGATTGCTGAGTGTAGTATTCAAGGGTTTAAGTTGTTCCATATGGATAGATGTTGTGAGAAGGGGGAAGGAGTTGCATTATATGTTCGAGAAAATATTAACTGTTGCTTAAAAACAGGTATAAAAGTAGATGGAACAGTAACAGAATCTGTTTGGGTAGAGTTCGTGGAGGGTCAAGAAAAGCTAATTCTAGATGTAATATACCGACCTCCAGGCTTGGATCACGATAGAGGGAGACTTCTTTGGGACGAAATTGTTAGGGCTTCTAGACACAATAACATAGTGATTGTAGGGGATTTTAACTTTAGTCAAATAGACTGGAATTCTTTGACCGGTAATCTGGAAACAGTTCAAGACTGTTTTCTGAAGCAGTGTGTAACAGAGCCTACCAGGGGTAATAATTTGCTTTACCAGGTCTTGTCAAATAAGGAAACACTCGTAAATAATCTGGAGATCACTGAAGAGCTTGGCGCAAGTAATCACAAATCCATCACTTTTAGCATTAACTGGGAATACAGGAATAATGATAATACAGTAAAAATCCCTGATTTTCGTTCTGCCGATTATAATGGACTTAGGGAACACCTGTCAAATCTTGATTGGGGTTGTCTAGCTAATGATTTTATTGACGATGATCATACTTATGATTACGAAGAGATCTGCGTTAATGATTCTTTTCTTAATAATGTACACCGTGCTCAGAGTATATACATTCCTCAGAGAGAAATTAGATCTGATAATAACGATCCCAAATGGGTTAACAGGAGGCTAAACCATTTATTAGGGGAGAAAAAGGGAATATATAGGCGCATCAGAAGGGAAGAGGTTAACCTTACTGATCAATATGTTCAGCTTAAAAGAGAAGTTAAAAAGGGGATTAGAAAGGCTAAACGTGACTATGAAATTAGAGTTGCTAATGAATCAAAGACCAATCCAAAGGGGTTCTTTCAAGTGTATAGGACGAAGGTTAAGGAAAAAGTAGGACCTCTGAAAATTGGGAATGGACAGCTGACGGATAATGAACTGGAAATGTGTTCCATATTTAATGACTGTTTTTTGTCAGTTTTTGCACAGGAAGACATAAATGAGATTCCAGAAATTAACAATTATTCAGTTCCTGAAGAATTCAAATTGACTAATATTACTGTCACGAGGGACATGGTTATCAAACAGACAGACAAACTGAAGCAAAGTAAGTCCCAGGGGCCCGACGAGTTATTTTCCAGGGTACTTAAGGAATGCAAGATGGAACTTAGTCAGCCATTAACGAGTGTGTTCAATGCGTCCATCCTTACTGGTGTTGTGCCTGAGTTGTGGAAGATGGCCAATGTGGTTCCTATATTCAAATCAGGGGATAAGTCCACTCCTTCAAATTACCGTTCAATAAGCCTGACATCTATAGTGGGCAAATTACTAGAATCAATTATAGCTGACATTATAAGAAGTCACCTTGAAGAGCATAACTTGATAAATGAATCTCAGCATGGGTTTACGAGAGGTAGTTCCTGCCTGACAAACTTACTGACGTTCTTCAATAGAACATTTGAGGCAGTAGACAGTGATAAGGAATATGATATTGTTTATTTTGATTTAAGTAAAGCCTTCGATAGAGTACCTCACAAGAGACTCTTAAGAAAAGTGGCAGCTCATGGTATAGGAGGTAAAGTTCTAGCATGGATAGAGGCATGGCTTACCAATAGAAAGCAGAGAGTTTCCATTAATGGGTTCAAATCAGAATGGGGCTTAGTTACTAGTGGCGTTCCACAAGGGTCAGTTTTAGGTCCTCTCTTGTTCATAATTTACATTAATGACCTTGATGAAGGGATTACGAGTGACATTAGCAAGTTTGCTGATGATACAAAGATAGGCCGTATGATTCATTCAATGTGGATAAGTGTAAGGTACTGGTCCATGGTAATGAAAATAACCCTCGAAGCTATAAACTAGGTGAAGTAGAGCTTCATCATACAGAGTGTGAAAAGGACTTGGGAGTCATGGTAAGCAAAAACGTAAAGCCAAGGCAGCAGTGCCTTAGTGTGCGCGACAAGGCAAACAGATTACTTGGATTTATCTCAATAAGTATAAGTAACAGAAACCCAAAAGTTCTTTTACAGCTCTATACATGTAATAAAGTTGGTAGAATTACCGACAATATGTAAAGTAAAAGGACACAAGTGCAACTAATGTGACATTTATTGTGGCAACGTTTCGCTCTCCAGGAGCTTTATCAAGCCATTACAAACAATACATGGACACAGAGGGTATATAAAGGCTCAGAGTGAGGTGAATACTAGTGAGGTACCATTTCGATGTTCACTAGTGGTAGTAGTAGTAGTAGTGGTAGTGACAAAAGTAATACAATATGGTAGAGCAATTAATTCGTACATGAGTAAAAGGATATAAAAGCTATAGGTTGGACAAATATAGACTGGAATGAGGCAGCTTGTTTCAGTGTTCACTCTCTGTGCTTTGTGTAGTATAACAGGAGAGACTATGTGATGGCAGGGTTTACTGTTTTCAGGAGGATTCTTGCTAAGACTTCGGAGATGGTGAAGCTGACGTTGTTTTGTTTAATTGTATTCGAAACAGCGATCAGTGCTGACTCAAGGCACTTGCGTGTGCGGAAATTAGTTTCTTTTATCACTAATTGGGCGTCTCTGAATTTCATAAGATGATTGGTGGAATTTCGGTGTTGTACACAGGCGTTGTTTAAGTTGTCGTTCCTACATGCGTATATGTGTTCATTGAGGCGGGTGTCGAGGTTTCTTGCTGTTTCACCTACGTAGATCTTGTCACAGCCTCCACAGGGTATAGTGTAAACTCCTGCATTGACTGGTTCGTGGTGCTTGGGTTTTGTCCTGGTTAGATCCTTTATTGAAGTGGTAGAAGCGATGGCGACTCTGGTGTTAGCTTGTGAAAGTACTTTTGAGACGTTTAGTGCAACCTGGCTGTTGGGAAGAATTATAACTTTGTTGGGAGCGGTGTTGATGCGTGGAGAATTGATGATCTGAAGAGCTCTTTTCTTGAAGTCTTTGATGAAAAAAGAAGGAAATTGTAACTCAGTGAATGTTTGGTGAATGTAAGTACATTCCTCGTCAAGAAACTCAGGACTACAAATTCGGTATGCTCTTAGGAAAAACCCGATGATGATGCCTCTTTTGGTCTTGGTATCTTGACTGGAATAGAAGTGTGTGAGATCATTTTTATTGGTGGGTTTCCGATAAACTTGAAATCTTAGGTTGTTGTCTACTTTGTGAATGAGGACGTCGAGGAAAGGTAGCTTGTCATTGGACTCTTCTTCTAGTGTAAACTGAATCGCTGGTTCAACTGCGTTGAGCCTTGCCTGAAGATCCCGTACATCAAAACGTTTTGGAGTTATTACGAGGACATCGTCCACGTAACGTAACCAAGTAACGCTTGAAGGGATGATGTTGGCGAAGTGTTCGGACTCTAGGTGTTCCATGTATAAGTTGGCTAGGACGGCACTTATTGGGGACCCCATTCCCATGCCGTAGGTTTGTTTGTAGAGCTTCTTATTGAAGGAAAAACAGTTGAAGTTAACACAGAGTTCAATCAAGTCAACAAAATCTCCGGGAGGTTCTACGACGTAAAGTCAACCAGGACCTTAATCTTCCTTTACCTCCCGGAGATTTTGTTGACTTGATTGAACTCTGTGGATGCGTGGAACAATCTTCCCAGTGGGGTGATAGAGGCTAGGACCTTGGGTAGCTTTAAGAAGATATTGGACAAATATATGAGTGGGAAGGGCTGGGTTTGATTAGTGTCATTGGGTACGGGAGCTAATTCTTGGGTAGCTTTGGGTAGAGGTCGTTTTGATAAGGACCTGCCTTGTATGGGCCAGTAAGCCTTCTGCAGTGTTCTTCCATCCTTATGTTCTTATGTTCTTTATCCCTCCATCACTGGTTGTCCTTTATCCCTCCATCACCGGTTGTCCTTTATCCCTCCAGCACTGGTTGTCCTTTATCCCTCTATCACTGGTTGTCCTTTATCCCTCCATCACTGGTTGTCCTTTATCCCTCCATCACTGATTGTCCTTTATCCCTCCATCACTGGTTGTCCGTTATCCCTCTATCACTGGTTGTCCTCTCTGCCTCCATCACTGGTTGTTCTCTCTCCCTCCATCACTGGTTGTTCTCTCTCCCTCCATCACTGGTTGTCCTCTCTCCCTCCATCACTGGTTGTCTCCTCTCTCCCTCCATCACTGGTTGTCCTCTCTCCCTCTATCACTGGTTGTCCTCTCTGCCTCCATCACTGGTTGTTCTCTCTCCCTCCATCACTGGTTGTTCTCTCTCCCTCCATCACTGGTTGTCCTCTCTCCCTCCATCACTGGTTGTTCTCTTTCCCCCTATCACTGGTTGTTCTCTCTCCCTCCATCACCGGTTGTTCTCTCTCCCTCCATCACTGGTTGTCCTCTCTCCCTCCATCACTGGCTGTCCTCTCTCCCTCCATCATTGGTTCTCCTCTCTCCCTCTATCACTGGTTGTTCTCTCTCCCTCAGTCACTGGTTGTTCTCTCTCCCTTCATCACTGGTTGTTCTCTCTCCCTCCATCACTGGATGTCCTTTCTCCCTCCATCACTGGTTGTCCTTTGTCCCTCCATCACTGGTTGTCCTTTATCCCTCCATCACCATTTGTCCTTTATCCCTCCATCACTGGTTGGCCTCTCTCCCTCCATCACTGGTTGGCCTCTCTCCCTCCATCACTGGTTGGCCTCTCTCCCTCCATCATTGGCTGTCCTCTCTCCCTCCATCACTGGTTGTCTTCTCTCCCTCCATCAATGATTGTTCTCTCTCCCTCCATCACTGGTTGTCCTCTCTCCCTCCATCACTGGTTGTCCTCTCTCCCTTCATCACTGGTTGTTCTCTCTCCCTCCATCACTGGTTGTCCTCTCTCCCTTCATCACTGGTTGTTCTCTCTCCCTCCATCACTGGTTGTCTTCTCTCCCTCCATCATTGGTTGTTCTCTCTCCCTCCATCACTGGTTGTCTTCTCTCCCTCCATCATTGGTTGTCCGTTATCCCTCTATCACTGGTTGTCCTCTCTGCCTCCATCACTGGTTGTTCTCTCTCCCTCCATCACTGGTTGTCTTCTCTCCCTCCATCATTGGTTGTTCTCTCTCCCTCCATCATTGGTTGTTCTCTCTCCCTCCATCACTGGTTGTTCTCTCTCCCTTCATCACTGGTTGTTCTCTCTCCCTCCATCACTGGTTGTCTTCTCTCCCTCCATCATTGGTTGTTCTCTCTCCCTCCTTCACTGGTTGTCCTCTCTCCCTCCATCACTGGTTGTTCTCTCTCCCTCCATCACTGGTTGTTCTCTCTCCCTCCATCACTGGTTGTCCTTTCTCCCTCCATCACTGGTTGTCCTTTATCCCTCCATCACTGGTTGTCCTTTATCCCTCCATCACTGGTTGTCCTTTATCCCTCCATCACTGGTTGTCCTTTATCCCTCTATCACTGGTTGTCCTTTATCCCTCCATCACTGGTTGTCCTTTATCCCTCCATCACTGATTGTCCTTTATCCCTCCATCACTGGTTGTCCGTTATCCCTCTATCACTGGTTGTCCTCTCTGCCTCCATCACTGGTTGTTCTCTCTCCCTCCATCACTGGTTGTTCTCTCTCCCTCCATCACTGGTTGTCCTCTCTCCCTCCATCACTGGTTGTTCTCTTTCCCCCCATCACTGGTTGTTCTCTCTCCCTCCATCACTGGTTGTTCTCTCTCCCTCCATCACTGGTTGTCCTCTCTCCCTCCTTCACTGGCTGTCCTCTCTCCCTCCATCACTGGTTGTCCTCTCTCCCTCCATCACTGGTTGTTCTCTCTCCCTCCATCACTGGTTGTCCTCTCTCCCTCCTTCACTGGCTGTCCTCTCTCCCTCCATCACTGGTTGTCCTCTCTCCCTCTATCACTGGTTGTTCTCTCTCCCTCTATCACTGGTTGTTCTCTCTCCCTCCATCACTGGTTGTTCTCTCTCCCTCCATCACTGGCTGTCCTCTCTCCCTCCCTCACTGGTTGTCTTCTCTCCCTCCATCACTGTTCTCTCTCCCTCCATCACTGGTTGTTCTCTCTCCCTCCATCACTGGTTGTTCTCTCTCCCTTCATCACTGGTTGTTCTCTCTCCCTCCATCACTGGTTGTCTTCTCTCCCTCCATCATTGGTTGTTCTCTCTCCCTCCATCACTGGTTGTCCTCTCTCCCTCCATCACTGGTTGTTCTCTCTCCCTCCATCACTGGTTGTTCTCTCTCCCTCCATCACTGGTTGTTCTCTCTCCCTCCATCACTGGTTGTCCTCTCTCCCTCTATCACTGGTTGTTCTCTCTCCCTCCATCACTGGTTGTCCTCTCTCCCTCCTTCACTGGCTGTCCTCTCTCCCTCCATCACTGGTTGTCCTCTCTCCCTCTATCACTGGTTGTCCTCTCTCCCTCTATCACTGGTTGTTCTCTCTCCCTCTATCACTGGTTGTTCTCTCTCCCTCCATCACTGGTTGTTCTCTCTCCCTCCATCACTGGTTGGCCTCTCTCCCTCCATCACTGGCTGTCCTCTCTCCCTCCATCACTGGTTGTCCTCTCTCCCTCTATCACTGGTTGTTCTCTCTCCCTCCATCACTGGTTGTTCTCTCTCCCTCCATCACTGGTTGGCCTCTCTCCCTCCATCACTGGCTGTCCTCTCTCCCTCCCTCACTGGTTGTCTTCTCTCCCTCCATCACTGATTGTTCTCTCTCCCTCCATCACTGGTTGTCCTCTCTCCCTCCTTCACCGGCTGTCCTCTCTCCCTCCATCACTGGTTGTCCTCTCTCCCTCTATCACTGGTTGTTCTCTCTCCCTCCATCACTGGTTGTTCTCTCTCCCTCCATCACTGGTTGGCCTCTCTCCCTCCATCACTGGCTGTCCTCTCTCCCTCCCTCACTGGTTGTCTTCTCTCCCTCCATCACTGATTGTTCTCTCTCCCTCCCTCACTGGTTGTCTTCTCTCCCTCCATCACTGATTGTTCTCTCTCCCTCTATCACTGGTTGTTCTCTCTCCCTCCATCACTGGTTGGCCTCTCTCCCTCCATCACTGGCTGTCCTCTCTCCCTCCCTCACTGGTTGTCTTCTCTCCCTCCATCACTGGTTGTTCTCTCTCCCTCCATCACTGGTTGTCCTCTCTCTCTCCATCACTGGTTGTCCTCTCTCCCTCCATCACTGGTTGTCCTCTCTCCCTCCTTCATTGGTTGTCCTCTCTCCCTCCATCATTGGTTGTTCTCTCTCCCTCCATCACTGGTTGTCCTCTCTCCCTCCTTCACTGGTTGTTCTCTCTCCATCCATCACTGGTTGTCTTCTCTCCCTCCATCACTGGTTGCCCTCTCTCCCTCCATCACTGGTTGTTCTCTCTCCCTCCATCACTGGTTGTCCTCTCTCCCTCCTTCACTGGTTGTCCTCTCTCCCTCCATCACTGGTTGTTCTCTCTCCCTCCATCACTGGTTGTCCTCTCTCCCTCCATCACTGGTTGTCCTCTCTCCCTCCATCACTGGTTGTTCTCTCTCCCTCCATCACTGGTTGTCTTCTCTCCCTCCATCACTGGTTGTCCTCTCTTCCTCCATCACTGGTTGTTCTCTCTCCCTCCATCACTGGTTGTCTTCTCTCCCTCCATCACCAGTTGTTCTCTCTCCCTCCATCACTGGTTGTCTTGTCTCCCTCCATCACTGGTTGTTCTCTCTCCCTCCATCACTGGTTGTCTTGTCTCCCTCCATCACTGGTTGTTCTCTCTCCCTCCATCACTGGTTGTTCTCTCTCCCTCCATCACTGGTTGTTCTCTCTCCCTCCATCACTGGTTGTTCTCTCTCCCTCCATCACTGGTTGTTCTCTCTCCCTCCATCACTGGTTGTTCTCTCTCCCTCCATCACTGGTTGTCTTGTCTCCCTCCATCACTGGTTGTTCTCTCTCCCTCCATCACTGATCGTCACTGCTACTTCTGTCACCAATCGTGATCTTAATTCATCATTAATCGCCCGCTCTCTTTCCATCAGTTATACTCTCTCACTCTGTCTGTCTGTCTGTCTGTCTGTCTGTCTGTCTGTCTGTCTGTCTGCCTCTCTCTCTCTCTCTCTCTCTCTCTCTCTCTCTCTCTCTCTCTCTCTCTCTCTCTCTCTCTCTCCCTTTCGCTCTCACTCTCTATCTATTTATGTATCTGTCTGTTTATCTGTCTGTCTATCTATGTATCTCCATCCTTAATTGTTTACATCCTACATCACTGACAGTGCTCTCACCTTCCGTCACCGGACGTCATTTCTCCCTCCATATCTGACAGCAATCTCCCTCTATCACTGGTTGTCTTCTCACCCCATGACTGAATGTCTTCTCTCCAAATCATTGTCTTTTCTCCCCATCACTGATTGTCTTCTGTCCCCATCAATGATAGTCTTCTGTCACCATCACTGATTGTCTTCTGTCACCATCACTGATTGTCTTCTGTCACCATCACTGATTGTCTTCTGTCCTCATCAATGACTGTCTTCTCTCCCTTCCACTGATTGTATTCTCTTCCCATCAATGACTGTCTTCTCTCAGCATTACTGATTGTCTTCTCTCTCCATCTCAGATTGTCTTCTCTCCCCACTTCACTGATTGTTTTCTCTCCCCACGTCACTGACTGTCTTCTCTACCCCACATTAGTTACTGTTTTTTCTCCCCACATCACTGACTGTCAACTCTCACCATAACTGTCTTCTCTCCCCATCAATGATTGTCATCTTCCTTCAACAGTGATCGTCATCTTCCTTCGACAGTGATCGTCATCTTCCTCCAACAATGATCGTCATCTTCCTCTAACAATGATCGCCATCTTCCTCTAACAATGATCGTCATCTTCCTCCAACAATGATCGTCATCTTCCTCCAAAAATGATCTTCATCTTCCTCCAACAAGGTCGTCATCTTCCTCCAACAATGATCGTCAACTTCCTCCAACAATGATCGTCAATTTCCATCAACAATGATCGTCATCTTCCTCCAATAATAATCGTCATCTTCCTCCAACAATGATCGTCATCTTCCTCTAACAATGATCGTCATCTTCCTCCAACAATGATCGTCATCTTCCTCCAACAATGATCGTCATCTTCCTCCAAAAATGATCGTCATCTTCCTCCAACAATGATCGTCATCTTCCTCCAACAATGATCGTCAACTTCCTTCAACAATGATCGTCAATTTCCATCAACAATGATCGTCATCTTCCTCCAACAATGATCGTCATCTTCCTCCAACAATGGTCGTCATCTTCCTCAAACAATGACCGTCATCTTCCTCCAACAATAATCGTCATCTTCCTCCAAAAATGATCGTCATCTTCCTCCTCCAACAATGATCGTCATCTTCCTCCAACAATGATCGTCATCTTCCTACAACAATGATCATCATCTTCCTACAACAATGATCGTCATCTTCCTCCAACAATGATCGTCATCTTCCTACAACAATGATCGTCATCTTCCTACAACAATGATCGTCATCTTCCTAACAACAATGATCGTCATCTTCCTCAACAATGATCGTCATCTTCCTCCAACAATGATCGTCATCTTCCTCCAACAATGATCGTCAACAATGATCGTCATCTTCCTCCAACAATGATCGTCATCTTCCTCCAACAATGATCGTCATCTTCCTCAAACAATGATCGTCATCTTCCTCCAACAATGATCGTCATCCTTCCTCCAACAATGATCGTCATCTTCCTCCAACAATGATCGTCATCTTCCTCCAACAATGATCGTCATCTTCCTACCAACGTCAATGATCGTCATCTTCCTCCAACAATGATCGTCATCTTCCTCCAACAATGAATCTTCCTACAACAATGATCGTCAATGATCGTCATCTTCCTCCAAAAATGATCTTCCTCCAACAATGAATGATCGTCATCTTCCTCCAACAATGATCGTCATCTTCCTCCAACAATGATCGTCATCTTCCTCCAACAATGATCGTCATCTTCCTCCAACAATGATCGTCATGTTCCTTAAACAATGATCGTCATCTTCCTCCAATAATAATCGTCATCTTCCTCCAACAATGATCGTCATCTTCCTCCAACAATGATCGTCATCTTCCTCCAACAATGATCGTCATCTTCCTCTAACAATGATCGTCATCTTCCTCCAACAATGATCGTCATCTTCCTCCAACAATGATCGTCATCTTCCTCCAACAATGATCGTCATCTTCCTCCAACAATGATCGTCATCTTCCTCCAACAATGATCGTCATCTTCCTCCAACAATGGTCGTCATCTTCCTCAAACAATGATCGTCATCTTCCTCCAACAATGATCGTCATCTTCCTCCAACAATGATCGTCATCTTCCAACAACAATGATCGTCATCTTCTTCCAACAATGATCGTCATCTTCCTCCAACAATGATCGTCATCTTCCTCAATGATCGTCAACAATGATCGTCATCTTCATCCAACAATGATCGTCATCTTCCTCCAACAATGATCGTCATCTTCCTCCAACAATGATCGTCATCTTCCTACAACAATGATCGTCATCTTCCTACAACAATGATCGTCATCTTCCTCCAACAATGATCGTCATCTTCCTCCAACGATGATCGTCATCTTCCTCCAACAATGGTCGTCATCTTCCTCAAACAATGATCGTCATCTTCCTTCAACAATGATCGCCATCTTCCTCTAACAATGATCGTCATCTTCCTCCAACAATGATCGCCATCTTCCTCTAACAATGATCGTCAATGATCGTCATCTTCCTCCAACAATGATCGTCATCTTCCTTCAACAATGATCGTCATCTTCCTCTAACAATGATCGTCATCTTCCTCCAACAATGATCGTCATGTTCCTTAAACAATGATCGTCATCTTCCTCCTATAATGATCGTCATCTTCCTTTAACAATGATCGTCATCTTCCTACAACAATGATCGTCATCTTCCTACAACAATGATCAATCTTCCTTTAACAATGATCGTCATCTTCCTCCAACAATGATCGTCATCTTCCTACAACAATGATCGTCATCTTCCTCCAACAATGATCGTCATCTTCCTCCAACAATGATCGTCATCTTCCTCCAACAATGATCGTCATCTTCCTCCAACAATGATCGTCATCTTCCTCCAACAATGATCGTCATCTTCCTCCAACAATGATCGTCATCTTCCTACAACAATGATCGTCATCTTCCTCCAACAATGATCGTCATCTTCCTCCAACAATGATCGTCATCTTCCTCCAACAATGATCGTCATCTTCCTCCAACAATGATCGACATCTTCCTCCACAATGATCGTCATCTTCCTCCAACAATGATCGTCATCTTCCTCCAACAACGTCATCTTCCTCCAACAATGATCGTCATCTTGATCGTCATCTTCTTCCAACAATCCAACAATGATCGTCATCTTCCTCCAACAATGATCGTCATCTTCCTACAACAATGATCGTCATCTTCCTACAACAATGATCGTCATCTTCCTCCAACAATGATCGTCATCTTCCTCCAACAATGATCGTCATCTTCCTACAACAATGATCGTCATCTTCCTCCAACAATGATCGTCATCTTCCTCCAACAATGATCGTCATCTTCCTCAACAATGATCGTCAATGATCGTCATCTTCCTCTAACGATCGTCAACAATGATCGTCATCTTCCTCCAATAATAATCGTCATCTTCCTCCAACAATGGTCGTCATCTTCCTCAAACAATGATCGTCATCTTCCTCCAACAATGATCGTCATGTTCCTCTAACAATGATCGTCATCTTCCTCCAACAATGATCGTCATCTTCCTCTAACAATGATCGTCATCTTCCTCCAACAATGATCGTCATCTTCCTCCAACAATGATCGTCAACAATGATCGTCATCTTCCTCCAACAATGATCGTCATCTTCCTACAACAATGATCATCATCTTCCTACAACAATGATCGTCATCTTCCTCCAACAATGATCGTCATCTTCCTCCAACAATGATCGTCATCTTCCTACAACAATGATCGTCATCTTCCTCCAACAATGATCGTCATGTTCCTCTAACAATGATCATCTTCCTCCAACAATGATCGTCATCTTCCTCCAACAATGATCGTCATCTTCCTCCAACAATGATCGTCATCTTCCTCCAACAATGATCGTCATCTTCCTCCAACAATGGTCGTCATCTTCCTCCAACAATGATCGTCATCTTCCTCCAACAATGATCGTCATCTTCCTCGAACAATGATCGTCATCTTCACAACAATGACAACAATGATCGTCATCTTCCTCCAACAATGATCGTCATCTTCCTCCAACAATGATCGTCATCTTCCTCCATGATCGTCATCTTCTTCCAACAATGATCGTCATCTTCCTCCAACAATGATCGTCATCTTCCTCCAACAATGATCGTCATCTTCCTACAACAATGATCGTCATCTTCCTACAACAATGATCGTCATCTTCCTCCAACAATGATCGTCATCTTCCTACAACAATGATCATCATCTTCCTACAACAATGATCGTCATCTTCCTCCAACAATGTCATCTTCCTACAACAATGATCATCTTCCTCCAACAATGATCGTCATCTTCCTCCAACAATGATCGTCATCTTCCTCCAACAATGATCGTCATCTTCCTCCAACAATGATCGTCATCTTCCTACCAACAATGATCGTCATCTTCCAACAATCCATCTTCCTACAACAATGATCGTCATCTTCCTCCAACAATGATCGTCATCTTCCTCCAACAATGATCGTCATCTTCCTCCAACAATGATCGTCATCTTCCTCCAACAATGGTCGTCATCTTCCTCAAACAATGACCGTCTTCTTCCTCCAACAATAATCGTCATCTTCCTCCAACAATGATCGTCATCTTCCTCCAACAATGATCGTCATCTTCCTACAACAATGATCGTCATCTTCCTCCAACAATGATCGTCATCTTCCTCCAACAATGATCGTCATCTTCCTACAACAATGATCATCATCTTCCTACAACAATGATCGTCATCTTCCTCCAACAATGATCGTCATCTTCCTCCAACAATGATCGTCATCTTCCTACAACAATGATCGTCATCTTCCTCCAACAATGATCGTCATCTTCCTCTAACGATGATCGTCATCTTCCTCCAACAATGATCGTCATCTTCCTCCAACAATGATCGTCATCTTCCTCCAACAATGATCGTCATCTTCCTCCAACAATGGTCGTCATCTTCCTCAAACAATGACCGTCATCTTCCTCCAACAATAATCGTCATCTTCCTCCAAAAATGATCGTCATCTTCCTCCTCCAACAATGATCGTCATCTTCCTCCAACAATGATCGTCATCTTCCTACAACAATGATCATCATCTTCCTACAACAATGATCGTCATCTTCCTCCAACAATGATCGTCATCTTCCTACAACAATGATCGTCATCTTCCTACAACAATGATCGTCATCTTCCTCCAACAATGATCGTCATCTTCCTCCAACAATGATCGTCATCTTCCTCCAACAATGATTGTCATCTTCCTCCAACAATGATCGTCATCTTCCTACAACAATGATCATCATCTTCTTACAACAATGATCGTCATCTTCCTCCAACAATGATCGTCATCTTCCTACAACAATGATCGTCATCTTCCTACAACAATGATCGTCATCTTCCTCCAACAATGATCGTCATCTTCCTCCAACAATGATCATCATCTTCCTCCAACAATGATCGTCATCTTCCTCCAACAATGATCGTCATCTTCCTACAACAATGATCGTCATCTTCTTCCAACAATGATCGTCATCTTCCTCCAACAATGATCGTCATCTTCCTCCAACAATGATCGTCATCTTCCTACAACAATGATCGTCATCTTCCTCCAACAATGATCGTCATCTTCCTCTAACAATGATCGTCATCTTCCTCCAACAATGATCGTCATCTTCCTCCAACAATGATCGTCATCTTCCTCCAACAATGATCGTCATCTTCCTCCAACATTGATCGTCATGCTCCTCCAACAATGATCGTCATCTTCCTCCAACAATGATCGTCATCTTCCTCCAACAATGATCGTCATCTTCCTCCAACAATGATCGTCATCTTCCTCCAACAATGATCGTCATCTTCCTACAACAATGATCGTCATCTTCCTCCAACAATGATCGTCATCTTCCTCCAACAATGATCGTCATCTTCCTCAAACAATGATCGTCATCTTCCTACAACAATGATCGTCATCTTCCTCCAACAATGATCGTCATCTTCCTCCAACAATGATCGTCATCTTCCTCCAACAATGATCGTCATCTTCCTCCAACAATGATCGTCATCTTCCTACAACAATGATCGTCATCTTCCTCCAACAATGATCGTCATCTTCCTCCAACAATGATCGTCATCTTCCTACAACAATGATCGTCATCTTCCTCCAACAATGATCGTCATCTTCCTCCAACAATGATCGTCATCTTCCTCCAACAATGATCGTCATCTTCCTCCAACAATGATCGTCATCTTCCTACAACAATGATCGTCATCTTCCTCAAACAATGATCGTCATCTTCCTCTAACAATGATCGTCATTTTCCTCAAACAATGATCGTCATCTTCCTCAAACAATGATCGTCATCTTCCTCTAACAATGATCGTCATCTTCCTCTAACAATGATCGTCATTTTCCTCAAACAATGATCGTCATCTTCCTCAAACAATGATCGTCATCTTCCTCTAACAATGATCGTCATCTTCCTCTAACAATGATCGTCATCTTCCTCAAACAATGATCGTCATCTTCCTCAAACAATGATCGTCATCTTCCTCTAACAATGATCGTCATTTTCCTCAAACAATGATCGTCATTTTCCTCAAACAATGATCGTCATCTTCCTCAAACAATGATCGTCATCTTCCTCTAACAATGATCGTCATCTTCCTCCATTCTTGTATTATCTAGTTACTTTTCTCTTCCGTGTAGCTCCCCTTCTCCTACTCTGTTCCTTCTCTTTTATTCATCTTATTCTCTTACACAGTTTTTCTTATTCCTTTTAACTTTTCCACATCTTACAGTGTCCTTCTTCTTCCCAACTTCTTATTAACATTTTCCTCCTCTTTCTCTTTCTCTAAACTTCTTTGTTTTACTTTCTTCTTCATCTTGCTTTTTATCTCATCTTCCTCTGAATCTCCTGATGTGTACTTTCTTCTTCGTCTTGCCATCTTCTTCATCTTGTCATCTTCATCATCTTGTCATCTTCATCATCTTGTCATCTTCATCATCTTGTCATCTTCATCATCTTGTCATCTTCTTCATCTTGTCATCTTCTTCATCTCCCCATTTTCTTCATCTTGTCATCATCTTCATCTTATCTTCTTCATCTTGTCATCTTCATCTTGTCATCTTCATCATCTTGTCATCTTCATTATGCTGTCATGTTCATCATCTTGTCATCTCCTTCATCTCGTCATTTTCTTCATCTTGTCATCTTCATCATCTTGTCATCTTCATCATCTTGTCATCTTCATCATCTTGTCATCTTCATCATCTTGTCATCTTCATCTCGCCATCTTCATCATCTTGTCATCTTCATCATCTTGTCATCTTCATCATCTTGTCATCTTCATCATCTTGTCATCTTCATCTCGCCATCTTCATCATCTCGCCATCTTCATCATCTTGTCATCTTCATCATCTTGTCATCTTCATCATCTTGTCATCTTCATCTCGCCATCTTCATCATCTCGCCATCTTCATCATCTTGTCATCTTCATCATCTTGTCATCTTCATCATCTTGTCATCTTCATCTCGCCATCTTCATCATCTCGCCATCTTCATCATCTTGTCATCTTCATCATCTTGTCATCTTCATCATCTTGTCATCTTCATCTCGCCATCTTCATCATCTTGTCATCTTCATCATCTCGCCATCTTCATCATCTTGTCATCTTCATCATCTTGTCATCTTCATCATCTTGTCATCTTCATCTCGCCATCTTCATCATCTTGTCATCTTCATCATCTCGCCATCTTCATCATCTCGCCATCTTCATCATCTTGTCATCTTCATCATCTTGTCATCTTCATCATCTTGTCATCTTCATCATCTTGTCATCTTCATCATCTTGTCATCTTCATCTCGCCATCTTCATCATCTCGCCATCTTCATCATCTTGTCATCTTCATCTCGCCATCTTCATCATCTTGTCATCTTCATCATCTTGTCATCTTCATCATCTTGTCATCTTCATCTCGCCATCTTCATCTTCTCGCCATCTTCATCATCTTGTCATCTTCATCATCTTGTCATCTTCATCATCTTGTCATCTTCTTCATCTTGTAATCATCATCATCTTGTCATCATCACCTTGTCATCATCATCTTGTCATCATCATCTTGTCATCATCATATTGTCATCTTCACCATCTTGTCATCATCATCATCTTGTCATCATCATCACCTTGTCATCATCATCTTGTCATCATCATCTTGTCATCATCATATTGTCATCTTCACCATCTTGTCATCATCATCATCTTGTCATCATCATCATCATCTTGTCATCTTCGTCTCGCCATCTTCATCATCTTGTCATCTTCATCATCTTGTCATCTTTATCTCGCCATCTTCTTCATCTTGTAATCATCATCATCTTGTCATCATCATCATCTTGTCATCATCACCTTGTCATCATCATCTTGTCATCATCATCTTGTCATCATCATCTTGTCATCATCATATTGTCATCTTCACCATCTTGTCATCATCATCATCTTGTCATCTTCATCTTGTCATTTTCATCTTATCTTCATCATCTTATCTTCATCATCTTGTCATCATCATCATCTTGTCATCATCATCTTGTCATCATCATATTGTCATCTTCACCATCTTGTCATCTTCACCATCTTGTCATCATCATCATCTTGTCATCATCATCATCTTGTCATCTTTATCTTGTCATTTTCATCTTATCTTCATCATCTTGTCATCTTCATCATGTTGTCATCTTCATCTTGTCATCTTCATCATCTTGTCATCTTCATCATCTTGTCATCTTCATCTTGTCACCTTCTTACTCTTCCACTTTTCTTTCTCTCCTGGAAACAACTCCTTTAAAAAAAAATATTAATTAATTATTTCGTGTGGTAGAGTCTGGAACACTTCAAAAGAGAATCCTCGGTACATTTTCTTCGATCCTCTCCATGGTTGTTTTAATCGTCTCCAATCCCCGATAATTGAATGTTGATGCTGCCAAATTCTGTTTCCATTTTAGAGAACTCCTACACAATAGATTTTAGTCTTCCTTATATACCTGCTCGCTGCCCGGCCATCTCGGACTCCGGAACTCATCGGTGCGTTATAAACTCGGCACTTTTGGAGCGCAATGAGTGCTACTCCGGCGATTTCCGGCCATAACCCAAAATATTCGCTGCAACTGGAGGCCATCAACGCGAGGCCGCTAGTGCGATAGTCTCTCGAAATCGCCCTAATTACGGCATGTTAGTTAATTACAAACCTCATCAAGGGAATCGAACACAGTGTCATTAAATCTTTGACGAGCCTGCAAGGGTCCAGACGATTACTGACTCAGAACTTACAACGACCAAATCTGCTGATTGTCACACAAGTTTGGATGGCTGCTCCCTCTCCCTTCCTCTTAATTCCTCTTTTTCTTCTTTCTTTCCCTGTCTCTGTCTCTGTCTCTGTCTGTCTCTCTCTCTCTCTCTCTCTCTCTCTCTCTCTCTCTCTCTCTCTCGCGTCCTCTCAGGGAAGACTTACACCATTAGCTTGCCCGTGTGGCTCATTTGCTTTTAGTCACATAATCTGCCTGCGTTATTCTCCTTGTCTTTGCCACTTCCCCTTTTAAAGTGATGATCCTCTCCCCTCTCATTCTTTCACGCTCTCTTCCTCTAATTCTCTCCCTCTTACTCTCTCCCTCTCACTTTCTTCCTTGTACTCTCCCTCTCTCTTTCATTCTCTTTCTTTCACTCTCTTCCTCTTGTTCTCTCCCTCGACACACTCTTGCATCTTTCTCTCCCTTCTCTCCCGTGTACACATCTATCTACACAATGCCTTCTTTCATTTTCGTAATTTCTTTTTTCATCTATTTAATGCCTTTTTTATCTATATGTCTTCTTTCGTGTATGTAATTTCTTCTTTCATCTTTATGATGAATTCTAGAATTCTAGAATAATGACACAATACACCAATGCTTCACACGGGATGGGAAAATTCTTGTTAGGAAAACAAATGTAGGTCAACTGTACACAATCACGAACGAGAATGATCTATCACGATTTCTCAGGGATACTGATCTTACAGAGAATAACTAAACAATGTCCAACTTAAAAGCCTACGTAGTGTAGTGTATGTTTTGCTCCATTATTGTTCAAATTTCATTGTACAATCTCTTAGTAATTAAATAATCAACTACCTCATTTTGTGATTTTACTAGTAAGCATAAGTCACCTTATGTGATTTTCTTATTTACTATTGTTCGCTTAAACATTAGCTGAATTGATACTTTCTCTGTCCATATTACTACCTCATATTTTTTTAAATACTATCAATTGATATTACTTACAAAAATTAATAATTATCATTTTTACTATAATTTCAATTTACTCTTAACATTTTTGACATTTAATAACCATTACTTGTCTAATTACCTTTACCTGTTTTAATACCACATTTACTATCTTAGAGTACTCTTAATTACCTTGTACTGCCATATAACCTCAAGTATAACTACCAGTCCAATATTGAATGAAATAAACATTACTTTTTCACTTTTTTTGTAATCATTATTACTTACTAAAATTTTATTAAACACCATATTTACTACCAGTCAATTTTACTTTTGTACATTAAACATTATCTTATACTTCCCATAACATTTTGTTGCCAAATTTTCAAGTTTGTATATTCAACCCCAACCTTTATATTATCCTTTGTACCTGTGTACCTGTCTACCATCTTACAATCATATTATAACCAAGACATTACCATTGTTATTTTTTTACTATTATTCTTTTGGTACTTTAATCGTGAATTTTATTTTGTCAATTTAAATATAGTTATAATCTTGATCTTGTCAACAACCTATACCAGACTCTAGTGCAATTGCAAGTACCATTTCAAATTGTATTTTTATATTATAAGTTTATATTATAATTCCTACCATCTGTCCATTTAACTTTGTTTACCATTACTTAATTTTAGTCCCTTATATATTTTCTCCTTTATTTTAGCTTTATATAACTACCCTAGTTTATATATTCACAATTGTTAAAATAATCAAGGTGGTATTCTCAGGTGCTAAAGTAGAATAAGTTCACAATTTTGCCATTATATTCCAAAGCTCATTTATTTGATTACCACTTTATTGTTCACCACAACCTATATTAGTCCCTTTTATATTATAATTTTATACTATAATTCTAACTTTAAAAAATTACCTTTATAGTACTACCTACTATCATATTCCCAAGCTCCATTATTTGATCATCACTTTATTTGTATTAGTCCCTTTTATATTGTCTCCTTTATTTTAGCTTAAAAAAAAAAAAACTACCTTAGCTCATTATTTTACATTTGTTAAATAATTCAGGTGCTATTTTTTAGCTTAAGACTATTTACTTTGTTTTATTCTTAATTCTAACTATAGATTCACTACAAATCTTATGATTACATGCATTGATCCTGATACCAACCTCTTATTTAATGACTTCAATGAATCAAACAGTTACTGTAATTACTACACTGCAGAACAATCAAAGGCACTTCTCAGCGCCAACAACAACATAACTATCTTTAACTACAATATCAGATCTTTAAGCAAGCATTACGATGACCTCATAGCATTACTAAATTCCTTACATGCAAATATGTCCATCATTACACTAACTGAAACCTGGCTAAAGCCTGATAGTACAGATGTCTATGCCATTCCTGGTTACACAGCCATACACAACTGTAGGCCAGACCAACAAGGGGGTGGCACAGCCATATACTACTCAGACCAACTAGAATGTATCACTAATACTTGCATAAGGGATGAACATGGGGAATATATAATAGCTAAATTCAAATCCAAATACCTACAAAAACCTCTCACATTGATAAACATCTACAGAGTTCCACAGTCAAACATTAGCCAATTTAGTCAAAACCTAGGAAGTATGATAACTGATGCACGCATGAACAAAGATCACTTACTACTCTCAGGTGACTTCAATATAAATCTCCTGTAAGACCAGGACCCACACGTTACTGAATTCACAAACACAATGAGTAACTGTATGTTACTACCAACAGTAACAAAACCTACAAGAGTTACAGAGACTAGTGTTTCCCTACTTGACCACATCTGGACCAACACCATATCCCCTTTAAAATCAGGCATAATTACAGATAATACCACAGACCACTACCCTACTTTCCTCATAACAACTCTTGGTAAACTACCCCAAGACACTACTAAAGTCACCTTCAGACTTCACAATGAGGCAGCCATTAATAACTTCACAACAGCAGTAGCAAACATTGATTGGCACACTGAGCTAGAAATCTATACAGATATTGACGAATGTATAAATAATTTTCTAAAAAAGACCCAATACCTCTATAACAAGCACTGCCCTAAAAAAAACTAAACAGATGACAGCTAAGAGACTGAACAGTCCCTGGCTAACATCCAGCATTCTCAAATCCATAAATACAAAACACCAATATGAAAAACAGTACAGAATGGGTCACATAACCAGAGACCAAACAAAACGTTACTCGTCAATCCTAACCAGCCTGATAAGAAGGGCAAAAAAATTGTATTATGAGAACAGATTATCCAACTTACGAGGTGATATAAAAAAGACCTGGAAAACCCTATCAGAAATTCTGGGAACAAAAAAGATATCACGAAATAGCGAAATAAAATTAGCAAAATCAGATGAACCCCAACTCCCACCAACAGAAACAGCAAACAGACTCAATGATTTCTTCTCCACTATAGGACAAAACCTTGCCAATAAAATCCCAAGCTCAGATACCCCACCAAATGACTACCTCACCGGCAACTACCCGAACACACTGTTCCTAGCTCCGACTAACCCATACGAAGTCTCCCTTATTATCAACGCACTAAAAAACAAGGCAGGAGATTTAAATACCTTACCACCCTTTATATACAAAAAAGTGTCACAAGTGCTATCACCAATCATTGCAACACTCTTTAACAAATCCATTGAATCCTCCACCTTCCCTACAGTACTCAAAATAGCAAGGGTCACCCCGATCCACAAAGGAGGAGACCAAACAGAGTTGAATAACTATAGGCCAATATCCAACTTACACCCTCTCTCAAAAATCTTCGAAAAATTAATTCATAAACGAATCTACTCCTACCTTATCTCCCAAAACATACTCAACCCCTGCCAATTTGGATTCAGGCCTAATAAAAATACTAATGATGCTATTATACACATGCTAGAACATATATACACTGCAATAGAGAAAAAAGAAGTCCCACTGGGGATCTTCATTGACTTACGTAAAGCTTTTGATACAGTTGACCATGACTTGCTCCACAGAAACTCCCTCAACTACCTCAAGTCATACCTCAGCAACAGAAGCCAATATGTGTACACAAATGGGGCAAACTCTTCTGCGCAACCAATTACAGTTGGTGTCCCACAGGGAAGTGTCCTTGGCCCTCTTCTCTTTCTCCTATACATAAATGACCTTCCAAATGCTTCGCAATTACTCAAACCCACACTATTTGCAGATGACACTACATACGTCTTCTCTCACCCGAGCCCAGTCACGCTAGCCAATACTGTAAATACCGAATTACAGAAAATATCTACCTGGATGAGGACTAACAAACTTACACTAAACATTGACAAAACCTACTTCATTCAGTTTGGTAACAGAGCTACAGATGTCCCTCTTAACATAATGATAAACGGATCACCTATCACAAAGCTAACAGAGGGAAAATTCTTAGGAATCCACCTTGATAATAGACTCAAATTTCATACACATATACAACAAATTTCTAAGAAAATTTCCAAGACTGTAGGCATACTATCGAAGATACGGTACTATGTTCCACAGTCAGCCCTCCTGGCCCTATATCACTCTCTTATTTACCCCTATCTCACCTATGGAATTTGTGCATGGGGCTCAACAACAATTAACCATCTCAGACCACTAATTACCCAACAAAAGGCTGCAGTTAGTATGATAACAAATTCTCACTACAGGCAGCACACTCCACCAATATTCAATACACTAAACCTACTCACCATACAAAACATCCATACTTATTACTGCACCTATTACATACATAGAACACTTAACTCTGATATTAACCCTCCCCTCAAACATCTCCTTGCCAACCTCAACAGAACACATGACCATAACACAAGACACAGATCACTCTTTGATGTTCCTCGTGTCCATCTCACGCTATGCAAAAACTCAATGCACATAAAAGGCCCTAAAATCTGGAATTCATTACCTGTAAATATAAAAGAAACACTACCTGTTTATAAATTCAAGTCTCTTCTCAAAGATCACTTACTCACCCAAAACCAAATAAATACTGAATAACTGAACCTTATAAATTGTATATCTTAAATGTTTCTCACAATTATATCACATAAATGTTAAACCTAAAACCCAATCTAACTTTATTATTTTTTAAATACACTACCTAACAGAATACTCCATACGACTGAATGTACAACAATGCATGCAACCATATGACCTGTCTTTGTAATACTCACTTGTGCTTTATAGTTATCTGTTTACAGTAATGTTTTATCACTGATTTCATCATTGCTTAGTTAATCTTAAGTTAATTTTAAGCCAGCCCGTAATGCTATGCATAGTATAAGTGGCTTTGGCATGCTGCTCTTATCTGTATTTTTTTGTACCTCTGTATGTGTGCTCAAATTGTAAATAAATAAATAAATAAATAAATATATGCTTTTTCTTTCATCTATGTAACGTCTTCTTTCACGGAGGCCTGGTCTCAGACCGGGCAGCGGGGGCGTTGGCCCCTGAAACCCTCTTCAGGTATACTCCAGGTATCTATGTAATGTCTTCTTTCATTCACGTAATGTCTATCTTTTCATAGGTAACGCCTTCTTTCGTTCATGTAATGTCTTCTTTCTTCTTTGTAACGTTTTCTTTCATTTATGCAATGTCTTCTTTCTTCTATGTAATGTCTTCTTTCATTCTTGTAATGCCTTCTTTTATTTATGCAATTTTTTCTTTCATTTATGCAATGTTTTCTTTCATTTCTGTCCTGTCTTCTTTAATTTCTGTAATGTCTTCTTTCATTCATGTAATGTCTTCTTTCATTAATTTAATATCTTCTTTCATTCATGTAATGTCTTTTTTTCATTCATGTAATGTCTTCTTTCATTAATTTAATATCTTCTTTCATTCATGTAATGTCTTTTTTTCATTCATGTAATGTCTTCTTTCATTCATGTAATATCTTCTTTCATTCATGTAATATCTTCTTTCATTCATGTAATGTCTTCTTTCATTCATGTAATATCTTCTTTCATTCATGTAATATCTTCTTTCATTCATGTAATGTCTTCTTTCATTCATGTAATATCTTCTTTCATTCATGTAATATCTTCTTTCATTCATGTAATGTCTTCTTTCATTCATGTAATATCTTCTTTCATTCATGTAATATCTTCTTTCATTCATGTAATGTCTTCTTTCATTCATGTAATATCTTCTTTCATTCATGTAATATCTTCTTTCATTCATGTAATGTCTTCTTTCATTCATGTAATATCTTCTTTCATTCATGTAATATCTTCTTTCATTCATGTTTCAAACGGGTGTGTTTGTGACTTGATAAAGACCACTGTATGGGCGAAACGTTGTCAATACAAAATCACATTATATTGCTTATGTGTTTATTTTTCCATTGTGTAGGTATTTTATACCATTTACTTCTCTCACTTTTTCTTCGCCTCCCTCTCGCTTTTTCTTCGCCTCCCCTTCATGTCTTCTTCTTTGCCTCCCTCTCATAGTTCAATGGTTCATCCTTCGACTATCAACCGGTTTTCAGTTATATACCTGGGCGAACTGAACACTGGGCAAGCTTTCCCTACACCTACTGCAACGTTCACCTACCAGTAAATATTGCATACGTACCTGGAACTCATGCAGATGAAGGCGTCATCCTGTGGATGGTAGTTTACGTTAGATAGGTTTGAGCACTGAAATGAGCTTCGGTAGGAAAACAGCTCTAGCAAGTAATTTCAAAGGTGCAAAAATAAGCCTTTCCAGTTGAAACATCTGGATTGAAGTAAGCCCCAATATATTCCTGAAAACATATTTTGCCCAATTCTCGCTGTCACTGAGGAACAATGGCCAGTGTTACCATGCTCCGGTAACAGGCAGGGGATTATTGCATACAACGTGGGCCCTGGCCAGTATTTGGGATCAATCACAATGTTTTTTTTTTTTAATATTAGGATGATTCCAATTGATCCTTTATTGACTGTTCATGGAGGTACTGGCAGAATGAGGGACTGGTACACAAGAGGGCCGGGTGCAAGCTTCAGCAGTGTATCTCCATTTTTAAACCTCAAAGTGTTTGCGTTTTGTTTCTTGACTTCCTCATAAAGCACTTGTAACATTCTTGTACCTTACCTGTGGCCGGTTTCTTACCATTCATCATTACTGAGGCACACCTTTGAATGAAAAATATTGCTCAATATTATAAGAATATAAGAAACAAACAACACTGCAGCAGGCCTACTGGCCCATGAGAGGAAGGTCCAAGTCACCTACCGGCTTAAGTCAATGACCCAACCTGGTCAGGTCAGGTCACATCCACTTAAGGAAGGAGCACGGCATCAGACCTATTGGCACAAGCTAATAGTCTGTTGATTATGTCATCAACACCAGCTCCTGGGAAACACAGACTCTGTCTCACCTTTATATCTCTGTTACAGAAAGCAGTCCATATATTTTACTTGTGAGCCATCCACAACCAGAATGTTTTTACCTTGATTAGCAGGGAGAAGTAGAACCTCCTCCTTCAACACTGAGATTCCAAAACACTGCAACAAGCCATAGTGCGTGCTCTATAGCCCTCCACATTAATCCTCCAGACAGCTAGGACAAGATGACCTCTCGTGACGACTGACCTCAGCGTGATCCTCTCATTTTTAGACTTAAGCAACTATATCTCTTTTTAGCCAAGAGATATTTGAGTCTCGTGTTTTATTTACTTAGTTATATGATATATACTGCGAGATCTAAGATGTTTGACACGATGGAAATAAATGATATAAAATACCGACACGATGGAAAAATAAACACATAAGCAGTATATGTGGTCCTTTATTGACAACGTTTCGCCCACACAATGGGTTTTATCAAGTCACAAACAGATCTACCTGGGGTGAAAGGTACGTGAGCATTTATTGGATGGAGTCAGGTGGAGAATCCTGGGTAGGTTGGCTCTCATAAGGACCTCCACGGGGTTGGCGGGTGCGCATGTAGTTATATGGATAACAGTGAAGAAGTTCCTTGTCAAGGGGTTCAGCTATGTTATAGAAACCGTTGTTTTAGCTGAAGTTGTTGGATATACAGATAAGTGATGATTCCAGGATTCTGTGATATTGAGTGTTTTCATCTCTGGCATTCCTTAAATCGTCCGATCTACTTGCGTATTGATGTTCTGAAATACGTGTATAGAGTCTCTAGATGTTTCGCCCACATAATTTGCTACAGTCATTACAAGGGATTATGTATACCCCTGCAGAGGATTGAAGCTTGTCCTGTCTATTACTGGTTATGTCCTTGATGCTGGTGGATGTGCAGGTAGATGTTTGGAATGAGGTACTGGAAAAGATGTTGGAAACGTGTTTGGCAATGGAGTTGGTGGGGAGGACTATGTATCTTCTCTCGGCAGTCTTCTCTGGGTGTGTTAAAGATGTTTAATGCCCGGCGTCTGCAGTCTCTAATGAAGTGACGAGGATAGTGGAGTTCAGAAAATACTTGTTCAATTAGAGAGCATTCTTCCTCAAGGAACTCATTGCTGCAGATTCGGAGTGCATGCAGAAAAAAGCCTATAATTACACCACGTTTAGTTTTGGTGTCGTGGTGAGAGTAGAAGATCGTGTTGGTTGGTAGGTTTTCGACAGACCTTAAAACGAAGTTGTTGGTCAGCTTTGCAGAGAAGAACTTCAGGGAAAGGAAGAGTGTTGACTTCTTCTAGTGTAAACTGGACTGAGGGCTCGACCTGGTTGAGCTTGTGTTGGATTGAGGGCTCGACCTGGTTGAACTTGTGTTGGATTGATGGCTCGACCTGGTTGAGCTTGTGTTGGATTGAGGGCTCGACCTGGTTGAACTTGTGTTGGATTGAGGGCTCGACCTGGTTGAACTTGTGTTGGATTGAGGGCTCGACCTGGTTGAACTTGTGTTGGAGAGCTTGAACGAGGAAGCGTCTTTGAGTTATGATGAGAATGTCGTCAACATAACTCCACTCCACATCAAATTAGGGTTTATGAAAAATTTTGTGAAGGCCTTGGACAAGAATGGAACTGCTTTCAAGTTCCTGGAGTCAAAGTTTCCTCGCATAAGTGACGACAAGCTAAAGGCAGGAATCTTTGTTGGTCCTCAGATTTGGGAGGAAACAGGCGCTCCCCCGAATATGAAAAAAATGATCCAAGACCTGATTTCAAGTTTCAAACAACTTGGGTCTAGAATGAGTGTGAAGATGCACTTTTTGCACTAACGTCTTGACTACTTTCCCAACAATTGTGGGGACTACAGTGAGGAACAAGGAGAGCGGTTCCATCAGGATATTTTCACCATGACAAAAGGAATGTCAGCATGATGGCAGATTATGGCTGGTCATTGAAACGTAATGGTCTCGATGCACAGCATAAGCGAAAATCAAAGTGGTCCTCCTTCTTGTGATTCAATATGTAGGCTAACTATTAGGAACACATTTTTTTTAATAAAATCATTTGATTTGATTCATGTTGATTTCGAATTCTTATGTTCTTAAAACTAACAGAATGTGCTTTTCCATGATTACTTGCCTAATTTTAATAAATTAACAATTTATTAAAAATTCACATTTTTTATTATTATTAATTTGTATTTTATTCAAAATCCTTACGTGATAGAACAAAATGGTTTAGATATTTGCAATCAACAGCCCAAGAATATGCAAGATCGCAACTATGAATAAAATAAAAATTAAAACATTCCAAATGTAGACTAGTGTTATAGTCGTGCGACCAGACGTCTCTTTTACTGGTGCAGATGGCGTTGTACACATACTGTAGTAGTGGGATAAAGTAGTCATCCACAGTGGTGTAGATGGTGGTGCACACATTCTGCAATGGTGGGATAGAGTCGTCATCCTCAGTGGTGTAGATGGTGTTGTACACATACTGCAGTGGTGGGATAGAGTCGTCATCCTCAGTGGTGTAGATGGTGTGGAAGTGGACAGAGAGGTCACTCACTGAACTACAGACTGTGGAAGGGATTTATCCAGTGAGAACATGGTTCAAGGGTTTATGTACCGAGTGAGGACAAAATGGACTGAGTGTAGGAAAGTTTGTTTGGAATGTGGAGGGTACGTCAGGGGTGACGACATTGTTTGTGGTGTGTAAACAATATGTAAATGGGATGCAAACAGTGTTTGTATTGCTTATACAGAGTGTTTCTGAAAATAAGTGTTGGGTTTGCCTACCACTAACTCCTTCACTAGGGCGTTTTATTTGTGTATATATGTGTGTATGTGTGTGTACTCACCTCTGTGTGTGTGTGTGTGTGTGTGTGTGTGTGTGTGTGTGTGTGTGTGTGTGTGTGTGTGTGTGTGTGTGTGTGTGTGTGTGTGTGTGTGTTGTGTGTGTGTGTGTGTGTGTGTGTGTGTGTGTGTATGTGTGTTTGTGTACTTACATATTTGTGGTTGCAGGGATCGATTCACAACTCCTGGCCCCGCATCTTCACTGGGCAATACTTTCTTCTATTCTCCTCCTGCTCCATGAGCTTTATCGTATCTCTTCTTAAAACTATGTATGGATCCTGCTTCCACTACACCACTTTCCAGACTATACCACTTCCTGATAACTCTATGACTGAAGAAATACTTTTTAACATCCCTATGTCTCATATGAGTCTTCAACTTCCAGTTTTGACCTCTTGTTGTTGTGTCCCTTCTCTGAAACATCCTGTCGTTTTCACTTTCTCAATTTTCTTGACGTGCTTGATCAAGTGTGGGTTCCATGCTGGTGTTGCATACTCCAGTATGGGCCTGACGTACATGGTGTACAGAGTCTTGAACGATTCCTTGATAAGGTGTCGAGACGTTATTCTTAGGTTTGCCAGGCGGCCATATGCTGCTGCAGTTATTTGGTTGATGTGCTCCTCAGGAGATGTGCTCGGTATTATACTTACCCCAAGATCCTTTGCCTTGAATGGAGTTTTCAGTCTTTGACCTCTTAGCCTGTACTTTGTCTGCGGTCTTCTTTGACCTCTCCCAATCTTCATGACTTTGCACTTGGTGGGGTTAAACTCCAGGAGCCAGTTGTTGGACCAGGCTTGTAGCCTGTCGAGATCCCTTTGTAGGTCTTCCTACTTGAATTCTCTGCATTAGCTTCTCGTCGTCTGCAAACGGACACCTCTGAATCTATCTCTTCCCTTACGTCAGTGACATGTACCAGAAACAACACTGGCCCTAGAACTGGCCCTTGTGGAACCCCGCTCGTCAGAGGCGCTCACTCTGACACCTCGTCATGTACCGTCATTTATGTTTCCTTCCTGTCAGGTATTCTTTGATGCACTGCAGTGCCTTTCTTGTTATTCCTCCTTGGTCGTCTAGCTTTTGCACTCTCGTGCAGAACTATGTCGAAACCCTTCTTACAGTCCAAGAAAATGCATTCTACCCACCCCACTCTCTCTGCTGTCTTACTTCTGTCACCTTGTCGTAAAACTCCAGGACGTTTATGACACAGGACTTCCCTTCCCTGAAACAGTGCTGGTTATCACGTATAAGCTCATTCCTTTTTAGGTGCTCCTCCAGCCCTTTCCTGATAAGCTTCTCCATAACTTTACATATTATGCATGTGAGTGACACTAGTCCGTAGTTTCATGCTACCTGCCTGTCTCATATCTTAAAGACAGGGATCACATTTGCTGTCTTCCACACCTTAGGTAGTTGCACTGTTTTGATAGATGTGTTGAAGACTGTTGTTAGTGGTACACATAGTGCCTCTGCTCCCTTTTCCAGGACCCATGAAGAGATGTTATTCGCCTCCACCGCCTTTCAGGTATCTAGTTCACTTAGCAGCCTCTTTATTTCCTCCTCGGTTGTGTGTATTGTGTCCAGCACCTGTTGGTGTACCCCTCCATTCCAGTTTACTGTAGTCCATTCTATAGCCACTGAAAATACTGTGTGTGTGTGTACTCACCTATTTGTACTCACCTATTTGTGGTTGCAGGGGTCGAGTCTTAGTTCCTGGCCCCGCCTCTTCACCGGTTGCTACTGGGCCCTCTCTCTCCCCGCTCCATGAGCTTTATCAAACCTCGTCTTAAAACTGTGTATGGTTCCTGCCTCCACTACGTCATTTTCTAGGCTATTCCACTGCCTTACAACTCTATGACTGAAGAAATACTTCCTAATATCTCTCTGACTCATTTGTGTCTTCAACTTCCAATTGTGGCCTCTTGTTTCTGTGTCCCCTCCCTGGAACATCCTGTCTTTGTCCACCTTGTCTATTCCACGCAGTATTTTATATGTCGTTATCATGTCTCCCCTGACCCTCCTGTCCTCCAGTGTCGTCAGGCCGATTTCCCTTAATCTTTCTTCATAGGACATTCCCCTTAGCTCTGGAACTAACCTTGTGGCAAACCTTTGTACTTTCTTTAGTTTTTTGGTGTGCTTTATCAAGTGCGGGTTCCAAACGGGTGCTGCATACTCCAGTATGGGCCTGACATACACGGTGTACAGTGTCTTGAATGATTCCTTACTAAGGTATCGGAATGCTGTTCTCAGGTTTGCCAGGCGCCCATATGCTCCAGCAGTTATCTGATTGATGTGTGCTTCCGGAGACATGCTCGGTGTTATACTCACCCCAAGATCTTTCTCCTTGAGTGAGGTTTGCAGTCTTTGGCCACCTAGCCTATACTCTGTCTGTGGTCTTCTGTGCCCTTCCCCTATCTTCATGACTTTGCATTTGGCAGGATTAAATTCGAGAAGCCATTTGCTGGACCAGGTGTCCAGTCTGTCCAGGTCTCTTTGAAGTCCTGCCTGGTCCTCATCAGATTTAATTCTCCTCATTAACTTCACATCATCTGCAAACAGGGACACTTCTGAGTCTAACCCTTCCATCATGTCGTTCACATATACCAAAAATAGCACTGGTCCTAGGACCGACCCCTGTGGGACCCCGCTCGTCACAGGTGCCCACTGTGATACATCATTACGTACCATGACTCGTTGTTGCCTCCCTGTCAGGTATTCTCTGATCCATTGCAGTGCCCTTCCTGTTATGTGTGTGTGTGTGTGTGTGTGTGTGTGTGTGTGAGTGTGTGTGTACTCACCTAATTGTATTCACCTAATTGTAGTTGCAGGGGTCGAGACTCAGCTCCTGGCCCCGCCTCTTTACTGAACTCTACTAGGTCCTCTCTCTCCCTGCTCCAAGAGCTTCATCATACTTCGTCTTAAATCAATATATGGTACCTACCTCCACTACATCGGTCGCCAGACTGTTCCACTTCCTGACCACTCTGTAACTGAAGAACTGCTTCCTAACATCCCTGTGACTCATCTGAGTCTTCAGCTTCCAAGAATGACCCCTAGTTTCTGTGTCCCCTCTCTGGAACATCTTGTCTCTGTCCACCTTGTCTATTCCACGCAGTAGTTTGTATGACGTTATCATATCTCTCCTATCCCTCCTGTCCTCCAGTGTCGTCAGGCCAATTTCCCTCAACCTTTCTTCGTAGGACATTCCCCTTAGCTCTGCAACTAACTTTGTCGCAAACCTTTGCACTTCCTCTAATTTCTTAACGTGCTTGACTCGGTGCGGGTTCCAAACTTGTGCTGCATACTCCAGTATGGGCCTGACGTACACGGTGTACAGTGTTTTGGAAGATTCCTTACTTAGATATCGGAATGCTAATCTCAGGTTTGCCAGGCGCCCATATGCTGCAGCAGTTATCTGGTTGATGTGTGCTTCCGAGGTTTGCAGTCGTTGGCCACCTAGCCTATACTCCGTCTGTAGTCTTCTTTGCCCTTCTCCAGTCTTCATGACTTTGCATTTGGCAGGGTTGAATTCGAGAAGCCAGTTGCTGGACCACGTGTCCAGCCTGTCCAGGTCTCTTTGAAGGTCTGCCTGATCCTCATCTGATTTAATTCTCCTCATTATCTTCACATCATCTACGAACAGGGACACCTCTGAGTCTATCCCTTCCATCATGTCATTCATGTATACCAAAAATAGCACTGGTCCTAGGACCGACCCCTGTGGGACCCCGCTCGTCACAGGTGCCTACTGTGATACCTCATCACGCACCATGACTCGTTCTTGCCTCCCTGTCAGGTATTCTCTGATCCATTGAAGTGCCCTTCCCGTTATACGTGCCTGATCCTCTAGTTTCTGCACTAATCTCTTGTGAGGAACTGTGTCGAATGCCTTCTTGCAGTCCAAGAAGATGCAATCAACCCACCCCTCTCTCTCATCTCTTATTTCTGTTACTTTGTCGTAAAACTCCAGAAGGTTTGTGACACAGGATTTGCCTTCCATGAAACCGTGCTGGTTGTCATTTATACTTTTATTCCGTTCCAGGTGCTCTACCACTGTCCTCCTGATAATCTTCTCCATGAATTTGCATACTGTACACATCAGTGATACTGGTCTGTAGTTTAGCGCCTCTTTTCTGTCTCCTATTTTTAAAAATGGGAACTACATTTGCCGTCTTCCAGACCTCAGGTAGTTGTCCAGTTTCAATAGACGTGTTGAAGACTGTGGTTAATGGCACACACAGCATTTCTTCTCCCTCTCTAAGGACCCATGAGGAGATGTTGTCCGGTCCCATTGCCTTTGAGGTATCAGGGTCACTCTGCAGCTTCTTCACTTCCTCCTCAGTTGTGTGTATGTCATCCAGCACTTGTTGGTGTATTCCCTGTTGGTATCCCCCTCTCTCCTGTCTTCCCAGAGTCCTTCCTGCCACAGTGAATACTTCCTTAAATCTCTTGTTGAGCTCCTCACATACCTCTTGATCATTTTGTGTGAGCTCCCCACCTTCCTTCCTCAGCCTGATCACCTGGTCTTTGACTATTGTCTTTCTCCTAATGAGGCTATACAGCAGTTTCGAGTCAGACTTGACTTTTGATGCTATGTCGTTTTCAAACTGTCGCTGGGCCTCCCTCCTTATCTGTGCATACTCGTTTCTGGCTCTTCGAATGACCTCCTTATTCTCCTGGGTCCTTTGCCTTCTGTACCTCTTCCATTCTCTATCACAGTTAGTTTTTGCCTCCCTACACCTTTGGGTAAACCAAGGACTCACTTTAGTCTTCCCGTTGATTCTGTTGCCCTTGGGAACAAACCTTTCCTCTGCCTCCTTACATTTTGTTGTTACGTATTCCATCATTTCGTTCACTGACTTTCCTACCAGCTCTCTGTCCCACTGAACCTCCTGCAGGAAGTTCCTCATACCTGTGTAGTCCCCGCTTTTATAGTTTGGCTTTTCCCACTCGACTCCTGCTGCCCTCTCCACTTGAAGCTCTACTATGTAATCAAAGCTCAGCACCACGTGATCGCTAGCTCCAAGGGGCCTGTCATATGGGATGTCCTCAATGTCTGAACTGCTCAGGGTGAACACAAGGTCCAGTCTTACTGGTTCACCCTCCTCTCTTTCTCTCGTAGTGTCCCTGACGTGTTGATACATGAGGTTTTCCAGTACCACATCCATCATCTTGGCTCTCCATGTGTCAGGACCTCCGTGAGGCTCCAGGTTTTCCCAGTCGATCTTCCTATGGTTGAAATCACTCATAACCAGTAACTTTGCTCTGCACAATTGAGCTCTTCATGCCATCTCAGCTAGTGTGTCTACCATCGCTCTGTTGTTCTCTTCATATTCCTCTCTTGGCCTCCTGCAGTTCTGTGGTGGGTTATACATCACTGCAATGACTACCACATGTTCCCCAGACTGAAATGTAGCTACTATGTAGTCCCTTTCTCCACTCTCGCCCACACCTTCCATTTCCTCAAAACTCCAACGGTTCTTAATGAGTAGTGCAACCCCTCCTCCCCCTCTGCTCCTTCTGTCTTTCCTCAGGCTCTGATATCCCGGTGGGAAAACTGCATCTGTTATTGTTTCAGTAAGTT
This sequence comes from Cherax quadricarinatus, assembly GCF_038502225.1. Taxonomy (NCBI): domain Eukaryota; kingdom Metazoa; phylum Arthropoda; class Malacostraca; order Decapoda; family Parastacidae; genus Cherax; species Cherax quadricarinatus. Next base: position 3,504,383 of record NC_091318.1, read on the forward strand.
TCGTTTCTGTGACTGCTATGATATCTGTGGACTTCTCATTTATTCTTTCATGCCACTCCTCGTATTTACTTGATAATCCATCTGCGTTTGTGTACCACACCTTCAACTTCCTAAACGTTGTACTCTGGGTGTACATGACGTTGATGTACAGGGAATATCACCCATTAAGCAATCACCTTATAGGATGAGTCCAACGAAGCATAAAGCATTGAGAGAAGAGGTTGATTTTCTGTTATCTCACGGACTTATTGACAGCAGTAAAAGTCCATGGGCATCTCCATGTATTTTAGTGCCTAAACCTGACGGTAGTTTCAGGATGTGCACTGATTACAGGAAAGTGAACTCTGTCACCTTGCCTGATGGTTATCCTCTACCTCGCATTGACGACCTTATTGACCGTGTGTCAGGAGCCCAGTTTGTCAGCCGTTTAGATCTCTTACGAGGCTATTATCAAGTCCCGCTTACTGAACGTGCTCAAGAAATATCTGCTTTTACTGTTCAAGATGGATTGTTTAACTACCTCGTCACCCCCTTCGGCCTATGTAACGCGGCTTCTTCATTCCAACATATAATGAACGAGTTGACCCACAACTTCGAGGGGGTAGAAGCCTACCTTGACGACTTAGTGGTGTACAGTGACGAGTGGGAACAACACTTGACGCATCTCAGAGCTTTGTTTGAGAGACTGGCGCACTACAACTTCACTGTTAACTTAGCTAAATGTAGTTTTGGCCAAGCCAAGATTACCTATCTAGGCTTTTGTATCAGCCAAGGTGAGGTTGCTCCTATTGAGGCTAAGGTTCGTGCAATTTCTGAATTTCCAGTGCCACAGGATAGGAAAGGAGTACAGAGATTCCTGGGTATGGCAGGATATTATCGCAGGTTCTGTCCAAACTTTTCTCAGATTGCAGCTCCTCTCACTGAGCTTACTAGTAGCAAAGTTCAGTTCACCTGGACTAGAGATTGTTCAGACTCGTTCAAAAGATTGAAACGTTTGCTCTCCTCTGCTCCTGTGTTGAAAAGTCCTAATTTTAATCTTCCCTTCTTTTTACATATAGATGCGAGTGGTTATGCAGTACGCGCTGTGCTGCTCCAACAGTCAACATCCACTGACATTCTCCATCCTATATGTTACTATTCATCTATGCTCAAACGACACCAGAAAAATTATGCCACTATTGAGAAAGAGGCTCTAGCTAGCTCTTGTAGTGTCCTTGGAACATTTTGAAGTGTATTTGGGCACTTCCCCATTTAAAATTAAAGTTTTTTCAGACCACAATCCACTCACCTACATAAACACTATGAAGAGTAAAAATGCTAGGATCATGAGGTGGGCGCTCAGAATCCAGCCTTATTCTATTAGTATAAAACATATAAGTGGTCATTGTAATATAATTGCTGAGGCTCTGTCACGTCCTTAATAAATATCAGTTACATTAAATTAACGTAATTTTATGCCCAAATACCTTTTGTTACTTGCTATGTCTAATTCAGTAAAATAACGTAATCTCTCTAGCCCATGTTAACTATATATACTCATGTCTAATTAATCTGTTTATATATTCACAATAGTGGGGACATATGTGTAAGGAGACAGAAGCTGAGTGATGAGTTTGTAGTGTTGTGTGGGCGATGTTACTACGTGGTGGAACACTGTCCTGCCGCAGACCCCTTCCCCTCACAACACACCTTAAGCTGTTTCATACTCAGATGTCCATACTGCCTCGCATTCCACTACCACTACTTAAGAGTGGAATGCTGTCTCCTATCTATCGCACAAGACTATTGTTCATATGCAGTCTCCTCTACTATGATCGAGCCTCAACGTGTCGTGCTTGTCTATGCTATCCTGTCTCTACACTGATGTACATAACCACGAGTATGCAGAGATACGATACTGTGTACTGCCCTAGTACTAGGGGCATATCTTAGTGATATAGACACTGAAATTATAGAAGTGCTTGGCACAAGATTGACTCTTATTTTTTTTATAAAATTGTATTATTAAAGTGACATGACTAATCAGTAATAATGTGAAAGACATTAACACAACTCCTAATGCGACCGTTTGTCGTGTTGGGGAGGGGGGTGTTGCAACCCTTGAATGGGTCACAATGTATATGATGTACATTATGTATATGTATATAATGTATATTACCTTTTTATATAATTTTATATCGCTTATATTTGCGATAATAGCTAAATCGTGAATATATTGCTTTATATTATTATTTGACTTAGTTATGTTGTTAGGTAGGATGTAACTTATTATGTGCTCATAGTTTAAGTCTTGATTGTCTAACTACTGTAATTATCGCTCATTGCTCGTTACTCTGCCGGCTTCTCGTTGTTGCTGGGCAGCGACTGTACATGGAGCTATCACGTGATCGAGGAGGGGTGTACACACCTCGCCTGAAGTATTCAGTCTGGTCTAGACTTGCTTGGTGGTTGGACATATTCCTGACAAGTGCCTAAATCTCCCTTATTGGCTCTTGTTGGAAGATCGTCTCTGTCTCATTGTTGTAGGTTCTGTGGGACTCTGTTCACAGAACATTGTATAGACTTAGTGATTTTCGACATTGTACTGAGGTTGTGTGTCGCATAGACACTCTGAGCAACTCAGGTCCTGAGCTGTAGCTTCTGACCTAACTTGTACTGGTATCTGTGTACTGTCACAGTCGGGTATTTCCTTATGCTGAACTTAGATTCAGTAGTATGGGAGCTTTGTGACTTTTGTGGAGGATCTGCTGATGGTCCCTACTTAGTGTCGTTGTATTATCTCCTTGTTCCTGATTCTGTGTCGCAGTTGCTTGTTATATTGCTATTGGGCTTAGCATTCTTTTTATTGTTCAAGCAGACTGTTCTGATTGCCAGTTGGTCAAGAAGTTAGTTTATTTGAGGACTTTGTTAGTCACTTGTTTAAGTCTAGTCGAGTCTTGAGGCATAGCGATCTACTTAGAGCACTTACACACATACACACACTTATATGTATATAGTATTAAATGTTAATGTACCAGAAGGTACTTAAGACTTATAAATGTGATATGTGCTTTCAGCACAATAATACTGTACACGAGAGAAGTGATTATTCTTAATTTGTTTGAATTGATTAATTTAATTTAATTTGATAATATACCTCTAGACTATACTTAATAAATTTATTAAATTTTAATTTCTCTAGCTAGTAGCCTACCAGTTGTAATCCTGAAGCACTAATAATTCATATTGAATTATAATGGATAATTGGACAAGAATACTGACTAATTATTACGAAAACCCAGTAACAGGCTGGATGCTAGAAGGGCAGTCCTTTCTAGTATTCACTGGAGATCTCTAAGCTTTTTAGAAATCGCGTTTTTTGTAACAGTGCCTCAGGAGAAATGCTTGGAACTATGCTCACTCTCTGAGACCCTTTTTCCCAGGGAAGTTTGCAGCCTTCGTACCCAGAGCCTGTACACTGCTTCCGAACGTCTTTGCCTGTCTCTGATTTCCATAACTTTGCATTTGCTGCTAAAGTCTGATAGCCGCTTTTCACACCAATCATTTAGATTGACAAGATCCATTTGTAGCCTTTCATAGTCTACTCCTGTTTGTTTTCTCCTCATTAGTTTCACGTCACCTGCGATTTCCTCTGTCATGCCTTGTGGAACCACATTCGTCACACTCGCCCGTTCCGACATCTCCTCATTACAGTAAATTGTTCTTCCTTCACGATTAAGTATTTCTTAATCCACTGAAATACTGTCCCTCTAATTCCTCCTTCCTCCTATAACTTTAGTCCTACTCTCTTATGAACTGCTCACCTAATTGTGGTTGCAGGGATCCAAGCATAGCTCCTAGCCCCGCCTCTTCACTGGTCGCTACTAGGTCCACTTTCTCCCTTCTTCATGAACTATATCGAACTCTTCTTAAAGCAAAGTATAGATAACGTCTCCACTATATCGCTATCCAGATTGTTCCACTTCCTGACAAGTTCATGACTGAAGAAATGCCTCTTAACATTCCTGTGACTCATATGAGTTTTCTTCCAGTTGTGACCCCTTGTTGCTGTCTCACATTTCTGAAACATTCTGTCCCTATCCACCTTGTCAGTTCCTCTCAGTATTTTATATGTCCTTATCATGTCTTTTTTTTATCCCTCCTGTACTCCAGTGTCGTCAGGTTGATCTCCCTTAAATGCAACACGGCTCCAGCATTTCTCGCCTGCGTGGCACCACATAGTAGCCGCCATAGCAACCGGCGTAAACTTTCGACGTCACGTTCTCCCCTTTCTGATAAGCTCAGTGCACGGCCAGTCTCAGTGCCTCTTCACAGCTTCTTCGAAGATCGCATAATCTCCAAAGGACTATGGCCACCAAAGTCTCCAGATCTCAGCCACATCAGACTTCTTCTCATGGGGCACGTTGAAGGGAAAGATCTATGCCAATAAACCATGCACAATGCAGCAACTGAAAGAGAATATCACCGCTGCAGTAGACAGCGATACTCAGCTAATTGAGACGTTCGCAAACATGGCGGCCAGGATCCCAGGTGCCTGCAGGAAGCAGGCGGCTACTTCCAGCATTTGTTGTGATGCAATACATTGGATATCTCTCAAGTAATATACCGCCAGAATTACGTTTGCCTATCTTGTATATTATGTCTGTAGTAAACGATAGTTCGGGGCCTCCTACGAGTGAAACGCCCTGTATTATAGTAACGGTGTACGTAAGGAGAAAAGTACTTGTAAGTCAGTGGTTCCCAAACTTTTTCAGCTTGTTACCCAATTTAACATGCCACATAAAGCATGTTACCCCTTTCATAAAATGTTGTTATTATTGATATATATGGCTAAATTAAAACACTTGAGATATTTTCTTTTATTTATTGTATTTGAACATTGTGCATCTCTAATGACTATTACCAAAGATGTCAAGAACATCAGTGGGATGGATGGAGTTGCATACTTGAAGCTAGTTTAGGAATTCTTGGCTTCATACCAGCTTATGTCTACCTCGGCTGATGTTCACAGATAATCTGACAGTGTGAAATAGAGGCAGCCTCAGGAAGTGAGTGACGTGTACTGGACAGGTCGATCTGGGCTACTGAGTGACTTTTGTCCTGAAGCATACTTGTCAAAATACTTTTGGGTTTCCACACACTTAGCTATATATTTCTTCTTTTCTAATACTGTATATTAGTTTTTGATGTTTATTGTTATTTGGTTTAACTTTATTACTTACTTATAATAGGTTTACTTTACAACTTTATATACTAAGACAAAGTTAACAATAATCCTCATACCGGGTACCGCATTGTTTTCTTGATTTTCAGAATTCATAACTTTTTTTCTGTCACCCCTCCATTACCCCCCAAAAATGGTTAAATTACCCCCAGGGGGTAATTTACCCCCAGTTTGGGAACCACTGTTGTAAGTTAACAGCTGGCAGTGTTTCCACCACAGTAAAGCACCGTGTAGTTTTTTCAGAAACGTTAGGGCAGCATGCTATTAATTTTGCTCATAGCAGTCCTTTAAGAGGACACATGGGTGTTAAAAATCTTGGTAAATTGGCAAAACACTTTTCGTGGCCTAAACTGATGGAAACTGTGCCTGATCATGTGCAGCGTTGCCATGTCTGTCAGCTGATCAACAAGTCTGCTCACACACCGGTACTAGCTCCTCTCATTCTTAATTCCACTAATGGTGAACCTTTTTCACATCTCATAATGGACTGTGATGTTCCTCGACCTAGAACCAAGCTAAGAAATCAGTACATGTTCATTATTATGAATACAGAGACACGTTATCCCGAAGCTATTCCCATGGCAAAAATTAATAATGTACGTGCTATTATGAGATCATTAATAGGATTTTTCTCACAGGTTGGATTGCTACGAAAGATTCAGCCGGATTAGGGATCCAGCTTTACTTCTAAAATCATTCGCGAGGCATTATCCCAGCTGAGAATACAGTCAGCGCTTTCTACCAGTTATCACCCAATCTCAAGGTGCTCTGGAGAAATTTCGTCTGACGAAAACCATGAAGAGGGCGTACTGTGAACATTTTTCTAGACACTAGGATGAAGGAGTGCCTTTATTTTTGTTCCCTATGAGAGAAAGTTAACAAGAAAGCCTCGGCTTGAGCACTTTCGAGTTAATACTCGGTCATCAGGTGAGCGATCTTCTTGCTGTATTGAAAGACATGTGGATAGGAAAGTCAAATCCATCACTGAGCACGTCACCTTCATTTATGAAACAGCACTTGAAAACTGCAAAAGAGTTAGCAGCGAAAAACTCAGTTGTTGCCCAAGCTAGGATGCAAAAGCAGTGTGACAAGCATACTGTCTCTTGTACCTTTAAAGCAGGTGATAAGGTGATGGCTCATAAATTAGCAACAGGTCTTGCTCTACAAACCAAGTATGATGGTCCCCTGGAAGTAGTCAAAAAGCTGAGTGAGGTAAATTATTTAGTATGTATGCTTCTGAAGATAAAATCTGATCATGAGTACCACGTTAATCAACTCAAAGCTTAGTACATAAGTCCTACTTCCGAGGACATAAGTCCTACTTCCTAGGACATAAGTCCTTCTTCCTAGGACAAATGAAAATAGCATCAGTTTGTCTGACATCTCTGGAGGTACAGAGGTGCTTATAGAAAATTCAAAGACAGTACAGTCACTCGATAATTTTCTAGTAACCTTGATGAGGGTAATTTACACAGATGATACTTGAATACCCTTGTTTGTCCAACGATGCTCTTAAATGCCGTACCGTTGGTGTACACGACGCTGATGCATCCCCCATTAAGCAATATCCTTATGGGATGACTCCTAAGAAGCACAAAGCACTGATGAAAGAAGTTGAGTTTCTGGTATCACATGGGTTGGTAGAACGTAGTAAAAGTTCTTGGGATTTACCTTGCATTTTAGTGCCCAAACCTGACGGTAGTTTCAGAATGTGTCCTGATTTTCCTAAGGTAATTGCAATTACCTGACCAGATGGATAGCCTCTCCCACGCATTGTTGGCCTTATTGCTCGTGTGTTGGGAGCTTTGTATGCTAGCCAGTTTGATCTCCTATGTGGATATTTCAAGTCCTGATCGTATTCAGGACATCTGTAGACCTTCACTGTTCAAGATGGACAGTTAAACTATCGTGTCATACAGTTTGGCTTATGCAATGCAACCTCGTCTTTCCAGCGCTTGATGCATGAGTTAATATACAACTTAAAGGAAGTTGTCTTATTGGTTTATAATGGCGACTGGGAACAGCACTTGACACGTCTCCGAGCATTGTTTGAGAGACTGGCACAACTTCACTGTGAACTTGGCTAAGTGTAGTTTTGGATAAGCCAAGGTCACCTGTCCCGGTTTTCGCATAGGTCAAGGTGAGGTTGCTCCCGCTGATTCAAAAGTTCGTGCTATCTTGGCATTTCCAGTTGCGCAAGATAGGGAATGCAGAGATTTCTTGGTATGGCTGGCCATTACCGCAGGCTCTGACCCAGCTTTTATCATCTGCTTTTCTTATTAAGCTCACTGGTAACATGGTTAGATTCAACTGGACTCCTGATTACGAGTTGTTGTTTGCTAGGGTGAAGTTTTCCTCTACTGTCCTTCAGAGGTCTAATTTCAGCAAGCCTTTCTTCTTACATTCAGTTGGTACTGTGCTTCTGCAGAAGTCTTCAGCCATTGATACACTCCGTCCTATATGTTACTTTTCCTCCAAGCTTAAACATCACCAGAAAAACTATGCCACTATCGAGAAAGAGGCATTAGTTCTGGTGTCATTAGAGCAATTTAATGTGTACTTGGGCAATTCTCAATTGAAAATCACAGCATTTTCTGACTTGAACCCTTTCACCTTTATCAATACAATGAAATAAAAAATGATGCTAGGATATTGAGATGGGCTATCCGTATCCAGCCTTTTTCTCTTTGTATTGGTCACATTAGTGGTCGTTGTAATATAATAACTAACTCTCATTCACACCCTTGAGTCGCAGATGACAATTAAAATTAATTTAATTTTGTGCCCAGATTCTTTTTGCTTGTTACTTTGTTGCTTTTACTAAACACAGAAAATTCAGCACTGAGCCCACTTAATCCTTTCATTTTTAATATATAAACAGCAGTGGTATCCTCTGTGCTATTATTATTATTATAATCAAGGGAGAAGCGATAACCCGTAGGAATATACAGCGCCTGTGGGGGGGGGGGGGGATGGAAGCTATTCAGGCTTAATTCAGAGAACTGGAGCACAGAACCAATTCCCGAGACCAAGAGCCCCTCACCAGCATCAAGGAACCTTCCTTGAGGGGTATCCTATGTGTATGTTGGTGACTCATTGATGGAGACGCAATTGAGTGTTGAACTGAGGTGTGGTATTAACTTGTGTCTTTCACCTATGAACCACAATGTCCGCTGGGCCCTTCACCCGCCATTATACACCTTATTCAGGCCACTCCAAACTTCATTCCACCACCGCTGTATTAAAGTGGAATGTCACTTACGTTTCTAATCAGCCACCAGAGACTGCAAGCTAATTGTGCGGTTATCACCACTGTTTTAAGCCCTCTGGATTCTATGCCCATCAAGAAATACACTCACCACTGTGCCGCCTCCACTACGCTAGTATAGTGTGGTAAACCTCAGCAGTGACAGACTCTGAGGGTTTAGCGTATCTGATATGCATGACACATGAGTGATTCCCACACATTATTAAATGATTATAAAAGTGAAAGCATGAGTAATAGACATTTAATAGATCTGGTGCGACCGTGTGTCGTGGGGTGAAGCCTCAGAAAAATTACGCCATAATTATTATTTATTCATTTTTCATCTCATATTGTATTGCTGATTTTTTCGTTAGCAGCTATAACGAAAATTTCTTGCTTTATATTATTACTTTTCGTATGTTAACTAAAGTGTGTATGTTGGATGTATTTCACTCAACCTGGGGCACGACATGCTGGTGCCCTCGAGTGAGGCGTCGACAAAACTCGGCAACTGGGCAGGACTTCTGGCAAGCGACTCAGGAGGACACTTCTCGACTGGTACTGTCGCTGGGCTATCACTGCCGGCGAGCGTGGAGCGAGTTGTGGAGCAAGTCGTGGCAGAGACGACTGGGCGAAACATCTGGGAGTCGTAACATCATACACCAGACTGCAGTGAGAGAGCTAGCAGTCAAAGTGACATCTTCTTTGTGCAGGCTGCTCACTGAAGCTTGTGACACGAGGCTGACACAGCGCCTGCCGACAGGGCTGGCTGCGGCTTGACGAGTATCATCTCTCGACAGCTGGAGTTATAGCAGAGGTTAGTCTAAGCGTCCCCAGACTTGTTTCTCTACATATAACTGCACTCTGACGGTCTGGAGGTGAAGTGAAACAAATCTCGATGGGAATCGTAGCAGGTACGATTCTGCAGAACATCACGAGCGACGAGCATAAAAGCTTTCTGTACAAGGGGGCTCATACGCTCAGGGCTGAGAAATCAGCTGTCAAACACTGGTCAGGCGGGTGACTAACACAGTGGTGCTACACAGGTCTGGGTGGGCCAGACCTCACTGGACACACGAAACTTTAAAAACACACCGCTGTACATACGGTACAACATGGCTTAAACTAGCAAATGATGCTTTTCTGCGCATAAAACTGACACTAAGACATATACTAAAATGTGAGAACACTGACTAAGAGGAATTAACACACGACATATATTTTCTCTCAATCTTCTCGACAATACTGAAATAATTACTAGAACACTCGATGTGACATCATGTGATGTCAGGCGTGATGTCGCAAGGTGACGTCAGCAGCAGTGACGTCAACAGACATCTCGAGGTGACGTCAGGCAGACATCGTGAGGTGACGTCAGCAGACATCGTGAGGTGACGTCAGCAGACATCGTGACGTCATGAAGTCGGGCAGCATCGTGGGTGGCGTCGATGTGATGCGGGCAGCAGACCACAGCATGAGGCCTGGGATATCTGGTAACTCACGTGGCTTTGTAGGTCTACGTGATCGCCCACACCCACGTGACGTCGTAATCCACGTAGCTTCGAGTGGCCTCGGGCACTCGGATACACAGCACTGGCAATGAATTCATACGAAAAACAGCAGAAAACACAGCAGAGGGAGTGGGCAGTGGTGAGTGGTGTATGGTAGACGGGTGAGTGTGAGGAGGGCGAGCATGGGCAAGGTGAGGAACAGCCACTTCCTCTCCTCTCCTCTCCTCCCCCACCCACAAACACGTGGAGAAGCTCACACTGGACGCAGAAATCACCACAAGACTCACCTCTGGCTTGCTGAAACAGCTGTGCTGAGCTGAACAACAACAGCAACATACAAGTGACGCTGAACACGTGACTTGAGAAACAGCGTGGGACACTGTAGCGTGAGACGCTGGGACGCCACTCACAATTCTCGAAGAAATTCGGCAAATTTCGGCTGGATCCTGCTTGTACCTGTGTCTGGATGCTCAAACGTGCAGACACGACATCAGGATAACTCGTTGAGAGACGGATGCTTCTTATGTAGGGTGATGAAGTGAAGGTGACTTCATACCTCTCCTTCCTCTCTCCAGGGTAAACACAACGCTGCGACCACCGCTGGTACCAATATAAAGAGGTTGTTTGGTAGGTGCTGCAAGCGGGTGTGAATGATATACTTCTTCGGAGGCTTCTTAGTTTATTGTTAAGTAGTGGTGGGTTACACAGGCTTGTGTGTTTGTGCCCATGGCCCGGGCAGGGCCATGCCCACGAGAGAGAGCTGGGAGGCCTTGTGTCTTGATGCCAGGCCGCTGTGTGAGTGAGAGCGAGGCAAGTCTGGGCATACTGAAGTGGGAAGGCCTATAGATGGCAGCACCTGAGTGGCGCGAAATATGAACTAAGCTGGCAGACAGCATGGACTATCTGTGCAGACAGTACAGGCTGTCTACAGATGTAGCAACTACACTACACTCTGTGCTCGTTAAATGGAGAGCTTTGATTGGCTACCCACGCTGCAAAGTACCTGCTGGCTGTTTCCCCCACATACACTTTGTCACACCCCCAACATGGTTACCTGGAGGTTACCTGGAGGTTATTCCCGGAATCAACGCCCCCGCGGCCCGGTCCACGACCAGGCCTCCCGATGGATCAGGGCCTGATCAACTAGGCTGTTACTGCTGGCCACACGCAGTCCAACGTACGAGCCACAGCCCGGCTGATCCGGCACTGACTTTAGGTATCTGTCCAGCTCTCTCTTGAAGGCAGCCAGGGGTTTATTGGCAATTCCCCTAATGCTTGATGGGAGGCTGTTGAACAGTTTTGGGCTCCGGACACTTATGGTGTTTTCCCTTAGTGTACCAATGGCGCCCCTACTTTTTATTGAGGGCATTTTGCATCGCCTGCCCAGTCTTTTACTTTCGTACGGAGTGATTTCTGTGTGCAGATTTGGGACCATTCCTTCCAAGATTTTTCAAGTGTAGATTATGATATATCTCTCCCTCCTGCGTTCCAACGAGTACAAGTCAAGTGCTTCCAAGCGTTCCCAGTAGTTAAGGTGCTTGACAGAACTTATACGTGCAGTAAAGGATCTCTGTACACTCTCTAGATCTGCGATTTCACCTGCTTTGAATGGAGATGTTAATGTACAGCAGTATTCCAGCCTAGAGAGAACAAGTGATTTGAAAAGGATCATCATGGGCTTGGCTTCTCTCGTTTTGAAAGTTCTCATTATCCATCCTATCATTTTCTTTGCACGTGCGATCGTGGCACTGTTGTGATCCTTGAAAGTGAGATCCTCAGACATTACTACTCCCAGGTCCCTTACATTATTTTTCCGCTCTATTGTATGGCCGGAGTCAGTAGTATACTCTGTTCTAGTTATTATCTCCTCCAGTTTTCCATAACGGAGTAGTTGGAATTTGTCCTCATTGAACATCATATTGTTTACCGTTGCCCACTGGAAAGCTTTGTTTATATCTTCATGGAGGTTAACCGCGTCCTCAGCAGATAACAGCCTCATGCAGATCCTAGTATCATCCGGAAAGGATGATACGGTGCTGTGGTGTACATCTCTGTTTATGTCTGATATGAGGATAAGGAATAAGATGGGGCCGAGTACTGTGCCTTGTGGAACAGAGCTCTTCACTATGGCAGCCTCCGATTTAACTCTGTTGACCACTACTCTTTGTGTTCGATTTGTTAAGAAGTTGAAGATCCATCTCCCCACTTTCCCAGTTATTCCTTTAGAACGTATTTTATGGGCTATTACGCCATGATCGCATTTGTCAAATGCTTTTGCAAAGTCTGTGTATATTACATCTGCATTCTGATTTTCTTCCAGTGCATCCAAGGCCATGTCATAGTGATCCAGTAGTTGTGAGAGGCAGGAGCGACATGCCCTGAACCCATGTTGCCTTGGATTGTGCAGATTTTGGGAATCCAGGTGATCTGCACTTATGCCAAAATCGTGCTTGTGTTTTTGTACCAGATTCCTAATAGTAGTTGATGAGCTGGTAGATATTTTAGCTAGTTTTCTGTCAAACATTTATAAAACGTTAGTTGCAACGTTGCTGCTCGGTAAAACGACGTAACTTGGAGGCCTTTCTTCAACTTGATTGGTATTGGTCTTGTTGAGGATACGTGTCGCACGTTTCCTGCAGTCACTTATGAAGTGTAGGGAAAAGTGTAGTGAAAAGAATAGGTGAGGTATGTGCATTCTTTTTCGAGGAACTGCGGACTGAAAATTTTGTAAGCTCTAAGAGAGAAGCCTATAACTACTACTCTTTTAGTTCTGGTGTCACGCTGAGAGAAGAAATGTAGATCGTTCTTATAGGTAAGTTTACGGTAGACTTTAAAAGAAAGTCTGTTTCACCAGTGAGTAGGAAAACGATGAGAAAAGGTAACTGGTTGTCCTTCTCCTCTAGTGTAAATTTAATAGTAGGTTCCAGAGTGTTGATGGTGTTGAGGATGTCATGTACGTCTTGATTTTTGGGTACAATGATCAAAATATCATCAACGTACCGTATCCATGTAACTGACCTAGAAATATTGTTGAGGATCCTTCTGGATTCTTGGTCCTCCATATATAAATTGGCAAGTACTGCACTAAGGTGTCAGCCTATGGCTGGCCCGAACAGTTGTTTATACTTCTTGTCTTCAGACCTAAAGCAGTTATAACGAACACAAAGTTCGACAAGGCTCACAAAATCCTGGTTAGGTACAGGTAACTCTGTATCATCATTTATCACCCTGCTGGGACATTGGTGAATAAGACAGTCACGTCGAAACTTACAAGCTTCTTATCACTCATGTCGAGATCCCTGACACGGTTAAGGTCACCTGAATGCTTCAGGTGAGCCTGACTAATCGTATCTAGGAGTTTAGACAAATATTATCGCCAAAACTCCTGCCAGGCTGTCTGGGACGTTGCCGATACCAGATGTAATAGGCACATATGGTTTGTGGGTCTTCAGTAAATCATAAAACGTTCCTGACATGGGGTTGGTAGGGACTGAGGAAGCCACTTGTGGCGAAACGTTTCCTTTAATAAATGTCCTGAACAGTGCATATGTATCTTTTTGCACATTATGGGTATCATCACACCATTTCTTATATTCTTTATACTTCAGCTCTCGAGTCTGACTCTTAAAACCTCCCTTGGCATTTACGCACTGTCGTAGTCGAGGGGTCGGAAGTTTCTGAATTCACTGTCAGTAACAAGGAAGTTTTTTTTTTTTTTTGCTTTATGGGAGGACATGCTGAGTGTCCCCAGTTAGAGTCTTTTTTGGTCTCCTTCTAATTAGCTGTTTAGCTAACTGGTCGTCATAATGTTTCAGTAAGCTGTTATACACACACACACACACACACACACACACACACACACACTTTTCATTATAGTAACATACTAGATGGTACAGCTTGAGAATATTTTTATTTACAGTATCATAAATAAAATGCTTATAAAACCAACTTTTTTAAAATGTGCAGGTATAATATATATAAATTTACTGAAGTTTACACTACGAGTTGTGAAGGAGCCTAACTCTATAATTATTAAGTTCACGTTTATAGTGAATATTATTACACCTAGACACCTTTTATTAACCAAGTTCTCAACTTTTACTTACTTAGCTTGTATTCATCTACTTGTAATCCCAATTATGCTGTATCATTTGATATAGTATAATTGGTTTTCAGATGCTAGGTGCTGGAGTGGGATCAATAAGTTTACCTGGTATTCTGTGGAGTTATCTACGCTAATAGATGAAGCATTTTATAACTGTACTTATAGTGCTTGATGTGGTCCTAGTAGTCAGTCTGGACCGAGTGTGGTCCCAGTGGTCAGTGTGGTCCTAGAGCTCGGTGTGGTTCTAGTAATCAATGTGGTACTATTGTTCAGTGGGACTCTAGTTTCCATTATGGTTCTAGTGCTCAGTGTACTTCTAGTGCTCTGTGTGGTCCTAGTGTGCTTCTAGTGTTCAGTGTGATCCTAGTGCCCAGTGTGGTTCTGGTTCTCAGTGTTGTCTTAATGTCCATTGTGTCCCTGGTACCTGGTGTTGCCGTGCCCAGTGATGCTCTAGTGTTTTATGTGGCTGTGGTGGTGTCGGGTGTGCCTCTAGTATCAGGCGTGGCTCCAGTGGTGTCAGGTGTTTCAGTGGTGTCGGGTGTGGTTCCAGTAGTGTTGGGTGTGGCTCTAGTGGTGTTGGATGTGACTCTAGTGGTGCCTGGTGTGGTTCTGGTTCTCCTATTACAAACACAGGTGTAGTTTTGTGGCGTGCACACCTGTTTTGTAACTGTCAGTACAATAACTAGCAATGTAGGACCTAGGAAAAAATAGCAGAGTAAATACTTATATTATTTTCCTTCACTAAATAAGTATTATATATATATATATATATATATATATATATATATATATATATATATATATATATATATATATATATATATATATATATATATATATATATACCATTGAGGAAAGAAGTTCCTATACTCTCTTTGCTGGGCAGAAGCAATATCTGGCAACTCATACATAGTAAACAGAAGAGTAACGACTATTTTCATGAATGAGTAATTAGCACAACTTGTAGCAATGATGGTGATTGATTGATAAAATTAATTGTCAGTGCAGTGTACCTATATAAAAGAAAATTTATGAATAAAGAAATGAATTTAATTACCTTTCAGATATTATATAAAATATCATAAAAAATATTTTAAAAGGTGACCGAATATACTGAAAGCAAATACTTATTATACATCAGTCACATTTAATAAGATGAAGCATAATTTTAAATAATATTCCATTAATCAGGTTGTGCTACTTTCTATTCTATTATTCAACACAGAAATTTTAGCATTCACCCGTTCTGTCAATCTATAATGAAACTAGCGACACACACACAGGCCGGGACTGCCTCTCTGGTAAATGCCAAATGGGCAGTCCTCTTTAAGGGAAAGTCCATGTCGTGGTAAAGAGGCTACTGGTCCGAGGAATTGGACCTTTCGGTCTTCTTCCTCCGACCGAACCTAATTGCCCCACAATCCCACCTCCCCTGTACCATCCTCCCCATCCCTCCTTTCTTGTTCCTTCCCTTTTCTCATCCCTTCCTTCTCCTTTTCCTGTTTTCAACCTTTGGGGTCCTACCCTAAGGTATTCCAGTTCCTAGGAAGGGGAAAGGGTACCGTGGTTCATTCCGTTCCATCGAGGTCCTTGGTGGTGGTGTAGTTTGCCGTGGAATCTGGATCATCTGGGAATGTCACGATCCCTCTCGTCTCCCGGGGGCCGGCTTTGGGTGTCTTTTGGGTGACGGGTGTATCTCTGGAGGCTGCCTGTCGGATTCCGAAAAGTGGTGACCGAAGGAGGTGCTTAGTAAGTAAGTAAGTAAGTTTATTCAGGTATACACAAATACAATTACATAGAATTATCATACATTGCAGCATATGTGTAGAGAACCTAGGATAACCCAAAAAAGCCAGACAGAGTGACTTATTTCCATTGGGGTCCTTTTACCTTATTATTATAATATAAAGGTTATAATATTTTCTTATTATTTTATAATGAAGATAACATCTTATTATCATACTAAAAAGACTATCTACTACACGAGGGTCATTAAGACTATCTACAATACGAGGGTCATTACTAGGAATAAGGTAAAATTTACACGTATGTTAGCTAAAAAATAGAAAATAATTCCCCTCCCTTTCTGTAGCTACATTCATCAGACACCTTTTGGCACTCTTCTTGAACTGGTTCATGCTATGACTGGCTTTGACATGTGCGTGTAGTCTGTTCCATTCCTTTATTGCGGTACAATAAAAGGTGTTTGAAGCCTGACCACTGACTGTGGGTACTACAAAGTTGTGCTCTCTCCCCATAGTACTATGATTGCTTTGGTTCCCAACCTTGACAAAATTGACAGCAAGATATTCTGGACACTGTTTGTGAGCAATTTTATAAACAAGATTTAGCTTCAGTTGTTTTACTCTGTCTTCAACATTATGCATATCCAACTGCTGTAATTCATCCTGGCCTACATGTTCTCTTGGTCCCAGCCCCAGGATGAATCTTATGATTTTCTCCTGGGTGATTTGCAGTCTATCTTTCAGTTTTTTGGCAAGGCAGAGTACCACGAAGAGCAAGAGTAATCCATATGGCATTGTATAAGGGCTAGACATAGGGTCCTGCGAGACTCAGTAGGTAGACACTGTGTTTGTCTATACAGGAACTTCAGTCTGACATTCGCTTTCTTTACTACACCGTTCCCTATCAATTCTCCTGACGTGCATGGGTCAAAGGGGATTCCCAGATATTTTACTGATGAAACCAAAATGATGGGCTCCCCATTACACTGGACATTAAAATTATTTACCCTTCTCAGTTTATGTTTCGTGCCAAAGAGAATGGCTTCAGTTTTTCCGAGGTGTAATGATAGTTTGTTGTCTAGTAACCATTTGCTGCAGGACTCCAGTTCCAGTGTTAAAACATTACCTATCTTGTGAGTCTTTACCTGACACTAACAGGGCACTATCATCTGCACACAGTAGGAGTTTGCACTTAACACTGATAGGCATGTCATTGACATAACATAAGAATAATAAGGGACCCAGAATACTACCTTGGGGAACTCCACATGCTATCTGCAGGGGTTCTGATTCCGATTTGTTGATTTTGACAATTTGTCTCCTGTTGCTAAGGTAGGACTTAAACCAGTCTATAGAATCTATACCGATAGCTTGAAGTTTATTACATAATATATTGTGGTTGACAGTATCGAAGGCCTTTTGCAGGTCTAAGGTTGCCATACCTATGAGGTTCCCCTTTGACATTTCAGTTCTCAGGTAATTCATCAGATTAATTAGGGAGGTGTCGGTTGAGTAAGATCTTCTAAACCCCGACTGATAGCTATGGAGAATGTTGTTGTCATTAAGGTACTTAACTAATTGAGAGTACACCGCCCTCTCTAGAATTTTGGATATTATACTGAGTATACTAACAGGCCCATAGCTGCTGACATCAGACCTACTATTTTTCTTGAAGATAGGAGTAACTCTGGCCTCCTTGAACCCCTCCGGTACGGTATTAGTGGTGACTGATAGATTTATTATGTGAGCAATAGGGATTGAGAGTTCAGAAGCACCATCTTTTAGGAACTTAGACGTGATGTTATCAGGGCCTGTGCTCTTAGTTGGGTTTAATTTGCTTAGTTCTTTTTGAATAAAGTCATGAGATACACTTACTAGTTGACAACTGTTTGGGGTTACCCCTTTATTGGTATAGTATGTTTGAAACTTATCAGAGTCTGTGTTAAAGGTATCTGATGCAGGTGGTAGTTTACTTACTAGTGTTGATGCAACAGATGTGTAGTAGGAATTAAAGCAATTTGCCACCTTAGATGTTTCGTGGCATACCTCATTATCGATAGTGAGTACTAAGTTAGACCTATCTACTGGCTTATGGCTATACCCCAACTGTTTTAGTTGTTGCCAGAGCTTTCTGGGGTTATGCTTATACTCTTCAATTTTTGAGCAATAGTGCTTTGCCTTTGCTCCTTTTATAAGTCTCTGTACTCTGTTCCTCACCCTTTGGAATTCATTTAGTGCTGCAATATCCTGTCTGTTTGCTTTAAATCTTTTTAGCAGCTGGTCTCTGAATTTCATATTATCTAATATCTCAGTATTCATCCAGGGTTCAGTTCTTCGTTTAATCCTAACCTCTTTAACTGGTGCAATATTATCAAGGATGGTACTGAACATCGTTTTGAATTTTTCCCAGGCATCGTTTACGTCCGTGCAGCTTGTTATCTCTGTCCAGTCACAATTGTGTAGCCTATTTACCAATGTTTCTTTACTGTAGTTTCTAGTTGACCTCATTTTCATTGTCATGTGTAGGCCTATCCTATCCCTAGTGATTTTCCTGGTGCAGTAAATGATGAAGTGATCACTAAGACCTGTGGTAATGATGCCTGACTGACTAATGTTCTCAGCGCGGTTACAAAGTATGTGGTCAATTAGGGTGGATGAGAACTGTGTGATCCGGGTTGGTGTATTAATTAGTTGAGTGTAACTATTTAAACCTAGAATTTGCTTATACCTTTTGCATAGCCCGTTATTTTGCTGCTGAAAACAGATATTGAAATCGCCCAGTATTATTGTCTCGCAATTGTTTTCAAGTCCGGACAGTACTCTGGAAAAGTCTTCTAAGAACTGGTCCTGGGTAGGAGGCGGTAACTAGTTCCTACTAAGATGGGTTTGGTCTTGGGGAGAAGCACTTCAAACCATAGAATCTCCAGTTTATTGTTATTTAAATCAGGTCTTGGGTTGTAAGCTAAGTCATTTCTAATGTAGGCACATACTCCACCACCCTTTCTGTTCCTATCTAAGCGTTTTATATTGTAACCTTCTATTTTGACCTCGTCGTCAGTCACCGTATCATCCAACCAGGATTCAGAGATGGTTATAACTGCCGCCCTAATTTTGTTAGCTAGAATCTTAATCTCTGCCAATTTAGGAAGAAGCGATCTTGCGTTGACATGAATAAAGTGAAGGCCTGTTTTCATAAAACAATCTTAATCATCAATATATGTCAATGGGTCTTTTGTATTAAAATTAGGTAAATCAATGTCATCATTGCTAAAGGGTAACTGTGCCAAAGTGCATTTGTTACACACAAAATGAATTCTGGCACCGTTGCTATAATTGTACATACATCCATCATGCACCCACCCCTTACACATTTTACATAAGGTACCTTTTCTGTTTTTCATGCGTACTTTAGTACAGTGTATGCACCTGTTTGGTAGTGTTTAAGATAATAATGGCTGTATTGTCTCACATTGACCTATGTATGCATTACATATGGAGTTAAGGTTATCATTCCTAGCTACTAGACCGTCATTATCACCGTCATTTATCTGTCTGTTTTGCCTCTGCACAATAGTTTGAGGTCCTGGATTAATTTGGATATCACCACTTAAGAGCGCTACAATAAGAGTTGTGTGCCACTGTTTTTGTTTGGGTATGCGGTGTTGCCATAACTTGCGGCGATAGTGAGGTTTACTTTTCTGGTAGGATGGCAACTGTTGGAATTTTACTGTCCAGGGCGCTGTTACTCCATTCACCTTTTCCAGCCCCCATGACTGATTTCTTTCTTCATGGAATTGAAGAAGAAAGATAAATATAATTATGGCAGCCTGTACCCCCTAATGCCTGCCATTTTCACTCTTCGCTCTTTTACTCATATACAATAATATTTATTTCTCTTTTCCAGTCACCTAGTACACCCTAGTTTCTGCTCTAGCAATCACCACTGAATTACTAGTAAATTTTCTTCTTCAAAACCCTCTTTACTGCTCACTTTTCCCTTAACTTCACAAACCCCTTTCAGATTAACCCCTTATTACACACTCCCCTTCCCGCCTCACTTCACAGTCCGGCTTCACCTATTAATTTCTAACTCCTTTCCATTCTGGTAGACCAGAAAGGTTTAATCAATGGATTTATCCTTCCAAATCCGTCGTGTCGTGTTGTTGACTCCTGACCTGGTCTGCTGACTCAGCCATTTTTAAAACACTGAGGGAAGTAAACGCCACCTACAACCTGACTTTCTTTGAGTTTATAGATATATTTGGCTTTTTCTGCTATGATTCTCTCACTGTACACTGGTCAGCTGAATATATGTCAGCTACTAGAATATTAACCTTGACTGTTTACCTATTCACTTCTTTCCCACGACTGTCACTGAGGGATAACCCTCCTATAACCTTGGAGTTTTGTACTGTTGATTTGAGGATGTCTCCTGTGTTTCCCTCTCGTTAGCACTGGTACAGGTGATATGATGATGGTACAGATATGATGCTACTGTCAACAGATGAACGTCAGTAAAGATGAGAATTTCACTTCGCCAGTTGTACGTCTGGCAGTAGCTGGTGTTTGGATGCTGGTCAGCCATGTTTAAATGCTCAATTCTTTCCCTCGTTTGGCACTGAGGAAAAAAGCCCTACAGACCTGTCATTTCCTTGGAGTTTTGTTGATCAGGTTTTCTGCCATGTTGTCTTCCCGTTGAACACTGGTGCAGTTGATATGGAGGTCAGTTATTTCATTGTAGTGGAAAACGTCTCATGTCTGGTTCACATCTGGCAGCAGGTCTGGCACTTAAATGCCAGTCCCTCTTTTGTCATATTTAGTCCATTTCGTTGTCGTCACCGTCAGTTTTTATGTCACTATAGGTTCCTTGCATGTTGATGCAGCAGTACTTGCAATTTGGCCATCACTGGAGTTCGGATAGGCCCTGGGGACGGCAAGATATAGGAGCAGCCTTGTTCCCGCTTGCTGCCGGCTGCGGCTTTGTGGCGAGTATCCGACCACCCTTTTTTGTCCACCGAGGTGGGGATTGGTAGATGTGAGGAGGTTGCTATCCTGGATTTCTGGTTTACTGGCATGAAGGGTAGGGTATGGCACGGGTTCCATGCTGCACCTGCACTACTGACAGTACTGGGATCCTCCTGGGTGTGGAGGGGGATTTACAGCTCTTTCATTCTTCCTAGGAGCTATCCTTCCATGTCATCCCCCCTTTTTCCCTTTCTTCTTCCTTTTTTTTTCTTAATAAAGAGAAAAAAGTGACATAGATGTGGAGTCCCAGATCCATGAACCTGCTCCTCCCAGACCCTTTTCTGCTAATGGCCTCTTCCGACCCTACCTCGTCATTTGACCATCCTTTGGAACTTTCTAGTGCCCTGTACCTTCTGCTGGTGCGGTTTCATCACCCATTTCAGGTACCGAGGTTCCGCCTGACTTCTTTAATACATCCTACCTCTGTACATCTTTGACCATGCTTCTGGCTTTTCCTCCCTATGATGTGATGGACCACCTCCGGTCCCACCCTAAATGACTAAAACCATAACTGATGACACTACTTAGATTACTTCTCACTCTGCCCAGTAAAGACCTGCATGACACTCACTTCTCTTACACAATACGTTTCAAAGCACACACTGGACTAAGTTTTTTACTCTGCAACCGACATCTATGTTTCGGGTTCACAGTACCAGCTAGGCCCTTCTGCGCCATGTTGGTCAAAATGTTTCATTTCATGCTCTTAAGAGTGGTACACACATCGTTATTGTACAAAATGCTGGACAGGCTCACGATCTTTCCCATTCCTATCACAATTCAAAATCACACTTCTCTCAGATCTTGCAGTGGTACAGTAGATTTGCCTCAAACCATTGTTCAGCGTGATTTCCGGACAAGTGATAACGACATTCTGGACTCCACTGTGCTCCAGGACCTCCCGATTCTCAAAGTGGACACTTATGTACTACCTGCCCGAGGGGTAGACGCTTCTCTAGCAATGTAGTTCGCTTAACTTTTGACTGGCAAGACCTTTCATCCTCAGTTTATGTTGCGGGTCACCATCTACAGGTCCGGGAGTTGCTCCCTACATCCCAACAGTGTAGAAATTGCTGGCGTTTCGGGTACCCAGCGAAATATTGCAGGTCCATGGCAGAATGCCCAGTCTGTGGTGCTGCCGATCATACCAATACACAGGGCCGGATTTAGACCTGGGGGGATGCCCGGGGCCCCTTAGGTTTGGGGGTCCTCAATTTGGAAATTAAACTGAATTACGAATACAAAATGAACTAAAATGAATGATAAACAACAGTTTTCGAAAAAAAAATATGTTACGTTTCAAAGAAGACGTCTGATTTTATTTTTTCTCAAGTTTATTGACTTTACGAATAACTTTGACAATAATTTTCAGTTTATAATATATTCCATCTACAATATGTAATAATTATCGATGTGTATTTTTTTATATCACTGGTGTCATGCTTCCGGTATCTGTCTATATAAAGAAAGAAGGAACACTGCAACAGGCCTACTGACCCACGCAGAGCAGGTCTATGTCCCCCCCCCCCCGGATTAGCCCAATGACCCACCCAGTCTGGTCGCATCCACGCAAGGAAGGAGCACGGCACCAGACCCAGCAGCACAAGCTAGTCAGGTCCAACTCACACCCACCCACACCCACTCATGTATTTATCTAACCTATTTTTAAAACTACACAACGTTTTAGCCTCAATAACTGTACTCGGGAGTTTGTTCCACTCATCCACAACTTTATTACCAAACCAGTGCTTTCCTATATCCTTCCTGAATCTGAATTTTTCCAACTTGAAACCATTGCTGCGAGTCCTGTCTTGGCTGGAAATTTTCAGCACGCTATTTACATCCCCTTTATTTATTCCTGTTTTCCATTTATACACCTCGATCTACACCTTTCGAGAGAGTGCAGATTCAGGGCCCTCAGTCTATCTTCATAGGGAAGATTTCTGATACATGGGAACTGGGCAGCATAGTCTAAATGAGGCCTAACCAAGGATATATAGAGTTGAAGAACAACCTGAGGACTTCTATTATTTATACTTCTAGATATGAAGCCAAGAATTCTGTTAGCTTTATTGCGAACACTAATGCGCTGTTGTCTTGGTTTTAGATTACTGCTAACCAGAACTCCTAAATCCTTTTCGCAATCAGTAGTATTAAGATCTACAGTATTTAGTTTATATGTCGCATGGTTATTGTCCTGTCCAACATTTAGAACTTTGCATTTGTCTATATTAAACTGCATCTGCCACTTCTCCGACCATTGCATCAGTCTTTTCAAATCATCCTGGAGTGCTCTAGTGTCCTCATTAGAATGAATTGGACAGACTATTTTGGTGTCATCAGCAAATTTGCTAGTGTCGCTATTTATTCCCTCATCTATGTCGTTTATGTAAATTGTGAACAACAATGGGCCCAACACTGACCCCTGAGGAACACTGCTTGTGACGTGCCCCCATTCTGATTTCTCCCCATTTATGCAAACTCTGCTGTCTATTTGTCAGCCATGCCTTTACCCAAGAAAAAATTTCTCCTCCTATTCCGTGTGCCTTAAGTTTTCTCAAAAGCCTCTGATGTGGAACTCTATCGAAAGCCTTACTCAAGTCCATATACACAATATCATATTCATTACCATGATCTACCTCCTCAAACACCTTAGTGAAAAATGTTAATAAATTCGTAAGACAGAAACGCCCCTTTGTAAAACCGTGTTGAGATTCATTAATCAATCTGTGCCTATCAAGATGGCTAGGAATTGCTTCGGCAATTGTTGATTCCATAAATTTTCCCACTATGGAGGTAAGCCTTATTGGTCTATAGTTCGAGGCCAAGGACCTGTCACCTGCCTTGTAAATAGGTATTACATTTGCCATTTTCCATTTATCAGGCACTATGCCAGTTTGAAGTGATATGTTAAAACGATTCACTATTTCACTATTTGTCTGAGGACCATGTCACTAGTTACCGCAATCGTGCATAGCTTATTATCGTCCTGTTCTACATAATCTATTATTTCAGGAATATCGCTAGTATTTTCCTGGGCGAAAACTGAGAGGAAGTAGGTATTGAGAATTTCACACATAACCTTATCACTGTCAGTGATCTGACCAGAGTTACTCTTAAGTGGGCCTATCTTGTCCCTAATCTTACTTCTGTATACCTGAAAGAACCCTTTTGGGTTAGTCTTTGAATCCCTTGCGACCTTAGCCTCATAATCCCTTTTTGCTTTTCTTATTCCTTTCTTTATTTCTCCCTTTAATTGAACATGTTGATTTCTTAACTGCCATCACCTTTTTTGATATGCCTATATATGCCTCTTCTTTGACCAATGAGATGTTTCAATCTACTGTTCATCCATTTGGGATCATTTTTGTTAGATCTAATTTCCCTACTCGGAACAAAAGTTGCCTGGGCAGCTAGAACTATGCTCTGAAAAACGTCATATTGGCAACCAAGATCACCTACCTGACCCATAGGCAGGACATCCCAACTTACCCCACCCAGGTAATCTTTCAGTCCCATGAAGTCGACCAAGCGAAAATCTGGGACAGAGATTTGATTGCAGTTATTTGGGTGATTCCATGATCTATTGAAACTAAGTGATTTGTGATCACTTTCCCCAAGCTCATCATTAACCTCAAGATTATTAATTAGTGACTCTTTGTTGGCAAGAACCAAGTCAAGCAGTTTGATTGTTTCCTCTAGTTGGTTCCATCACAACCTGTTCTAAAAAGCAATCCTGAACCGTATCAAGAAAGTCACTAGACTCAAGATTTTCTATCATATTGTTCCAATCAATTTGTCTAAAGGTAAAATCTCCCATTATCACAACATTTTCATATCTAGATGCCTTATGAATTTCGTCCCATAATAGCTTACTGAACTCTCTATCAAGGTTTGGGGGCCTATAAATCATACCCAAAATTAATTTGTCACAACCCTCGAGAAACTGTAGCCAAACAGATTCTGTGTTTGATGTTTCTAATCTTATATCATGTTGACCCTATCAGTGTGGAATAGTTTATAACCCTGTATGTTGCATTCAGGAGGCATATCTCTATCTTTCAGGTTGAACCAGGTCTCTGTTATAGCAATAATATCTATATTACCCACACTTACAAGTAATCTTAGCTCTATCTTATTTTTTAGACTCCTACTATTTGTATAGTAAACCTTAAGGGAGCTAGTCACTCGTTGCCCTCTGCTATCTCTGTCTATATATATTTTTTTATATAATAATTTGCTAATGAGCCGACCGACTGACTGACCGGCCAACTAGACATTTAAATTAAAATAGTGCAACTTTTAAAAGGAAGAAATCAAAACCATCTAACTTCAAGAAATTGAATCCATCTTTTAGTATAAATTAACTCTATTAGGAGAGAGTCAGCTTACAACGGCCAAACAAGGCTTCGCCTGTTTTTTACTTTTTAGTTAATTTACCTTGGATCTTAAAGAACACTTCAAATATTAATTCTCTTAATGTGGTACACCTCCACGACACTTTAGTAACATCATACAACACAATCATAATTATAATATCTAGCCCATGTTCATTCATAACTTTGGTGTAGAAGTTCATTTACAAGGATAAAAAATTATCAAAGGAGATAGGACAGCATCAAAAGAGAAATTTAAACCGATGAAAAAAATTTGTATCGTTGAAAAAAAAATTATATAATAATAATTTCATGGAGAATGGATAAAATATTACAAGTAAGAATACAAAGTATATGTTGCCTGGCTAAGATAACACAAGTCTAAAAATTGAATTTCTCTATAAAATTTAACTCCAAATAATTTAGTTTAATCTATCAAATTATAAAAAAAAATATTGAATTTTAATTTGATCATACAATTTATCAAAAAATTCTCTCTGATAGTTTAGTATGATTTATAGAATAAAACAACTGACTTTCTGGTAGTGATATAAATTGCTGGTTTTCAGATAAGTTGCGGTATTATTATTTTTTAAATTGTAAACATCACTGAAATTTACAAATCAAACATCACATTAGTAATTGGAATTAGCAAACCATACATCACATTTATACATCACATCATCACACTGAAATATCTACGAAAAGTCTTTCTTTCTACACTTAGCATCTGCCAAATCTTTAGCTAACTCATCAAACTTTATCTTCTTGAGGACACAGCTCTCAATATCCAATAGGCACAGATCACTTAGCCTTTCATGGGTCATTGTCGTTCTCAGATAATTCTTTATCAGTGCCAGTTTGCTAAACGACCTTTCTCCAGAACAACTGAAGTCTTGAGGGTAAACATTCGTAAGTTTCTTAGCCTCATTTTTTATCTCTGCATTAGGTAAACTGCATAAGTTGACTACTACATTGAGCCTGTCCTACACTGCTTGGTATGCTACCCTGCGTTGTTGTAAGGCAACACACAATTGATCTAAAATGACATTGAAAGTTTCACATCTGAATTATTCTCTGGGAGGCAAAACAACTTCCTCTGAGACTGATGTTGGGTTTGCATCATATTGCTTGTTTCTCTTTCTTTGCCTGCTTGTAGTTGATTTATTGTCTGTGTTCCCACAGATGTTCCTAGCATCCAGTTCCGGCTCTTCATATCTGTCTTGAATTGATTTCAGAAACCTTTCCAGAGAATCAATTAAATCCACCACCTTTTTCAGGCCAACATCAACACCTTGGAAAGCTTTGCTGTACTGTTGAACCGTATAAGGATTATGTTCCAGATAGCCATCAGAGCATTTTCAAGACAATCCATTTTGTCTCCCAATGAGAGAGCTTCATGTCTTCCTTCCGGTGTTTGCTCCAAGTCACTTTCAATATCTCTGAGTTGTATCCATACACAAGGGCTTCAGTAACATCAGCTCTTGCTGACTTGAAAGAGACTTCATAGTTAGTGCTCTTTTCTTTCCTTTCAAAGGCTTCATTAGATTTGCCCATCTGCGTGTTGACGCAGAAAAAGAAAGGTGTATAAGCTCTGTATAATGCCTAAATAACTAACAGCTTCCTCACAGCAAGAGACAGCAGCCTATCCTACAAGATTCAGTGAGTGAGCAGCACAATGAATAAAAACTGCTGCTGAATTCTTATTTTTAAAGTCTGGTCTGCGTTCCTGTGTAGCAACCAGACATATTACTGGCATTGTCGTAGGACTGCCCTCTGCAGTCTTCAAAATTAATGCCTTCTTTTTCTTGAAATTCTAGCAGAGACGCAGACAGCACTTCAGCCTTGTGAGAGCCAGTCTGCAGGAAAGTTAAAAATCTTTCTACCGGCTTTCCACAAATGACATATCGCTGGTCAACACAAGCCAGGTCTGGTGCTGAATCAATTGAAAATGAGAAGTACTATGCAGTTAGTGGAGGAGGGAATGTGAGTGGTGGTGTCACCTATCATACATTCACACATAAACAGCGTCTTGCTCTGGGTTTACGAAGACTCCCACGAGGCCTTACAACTGGAGGTGCACTTACAAAACTCATGGACAAGGGTAGCACTGTTGACATTGATAAGGTCTGCTATTTATATGAAAATTTTTTTCATTATGCTGAGAAACTCAACAAGATCCCAGGACTACTATAATGGATCAAAACTCGTATAAACTTTCTATATTAAGCTGGAACATTGCATCACTTAGAAAAAGACTTCCTGAACTTCATCATAAAGTAACCACCGAACCCATTGATGTTGTGTGTCTACAAGAGTGCAGAGTCCCTGAAAAATCCCAACCCCCTAAATTACCATCATTTGTTGCATACAACCTCAAATCTACTAACTCTTGTGTTCTATATATTAAAAAATCACTTCCCCATCAACTTCTTGCACACAAGAAAACAGAGGGGCTACAATATCACGGTGTTAGGATTTATATAGGGAACTCTGCTCTCAACATATTTAACTTGTATGCTCCTGCTGATAAATTTAATTACTTGGAGCTCCCAACTTGTGCTCATTCTGAGCCTACTCTTATTATTGGCGATTACAATGCGAGACACAAAAGCATTGGAAACTCACAGTTTGGTAATCGTAATGGCAATCAACTGTTGTCACTCTTAAACAGTCATGATAATGTCCAAATTGTAGGTGACCTTGAACCCACACATATATATGGAGGTGTCCTTGATCTGTGCCTGGGCTTCAACATTACTTCTGCCAGCTGTGAGTCTTCCATTGTAACAGATATAGCGTCTGATCATTTCCCTAGGCTAACCTCTCTAGATATTGGTAATACTATCCTTCCTGGTGGGATATTCAAACGGAAACGTTTTAATGTTCCCACAGATCAGCATGATGACTTTGTTGCACATGTGACTGACTGGTATAATTCCTATGAGTGTTCCTCTGTAGAGACCTTTAACAATGATCTTGTGAGCAGTATTCAGAACTACTTAGAGCCGCCACTACAACCTCTTGGTACTCTAAACCCAACAAACTTCCATAATAATCATACCTCCTTCAAAAACCATACTTATTACAATGATTCTAAACTTCGTACACTGAAACGTACTGCTCGCAGACTAGGCCTAGCCTATAGAAAACATCGTACCCCTGGAATGCTGAGGCTCTTCCAAACTGCCCTTGCTGCTGCCAGAGAGCGTATGACAGAGCTGCGGCAAACCGACTGGGAAAAATTTGTCAACGGTCTTAATGCTCACACCCCACTTAGCCGGGCATGGAGGGACATAAATAGAATTAAGGGTGACCGAACTGGGCAGATCGCGCACCCTCATCCCTTGCATAGGGCGAATGAGTTAGTCAGTGCTTGGGCTGCTACATCTAGCTATGACAATCTCCCCAGTACCACACAGGCAAAATTAAATGACAAATATGATGCAAGGGAGAGACTTGTTTGCTTTATGCTCAGTAAGGCAGATGATTGCAACATTCCTTTCACTAATTATGAACTTGATGCAGCGCTAACTAAGGGCAACTCCACGTCGCCTGGTGAGGATGGTATTACTTACAACATACTCAGATTGCTGTGTCGAGTACCAGGTAATCCATTACTTGAATTATATAACATGAGCTATGTAACTGGGGAGCTCCCTCAATCTTGGACCAACAGCCTCATCATTCCAATTCCTAAGCCCAATCAACAAAATGCATTTCGCCCAATATCTCTTACTAGCTGCTTGTGTAAAACATTTGAGAGAATGATTCTTAATCGTCTCATGTACAGAATCAAACAATTTTTGTCTCCCCGGTTACATGGTTTCATGCATGGAAGGAGCGTGCATCATTGCATAGCCACCTTTCTCACCCTGCACACTGACAGCTCCTACACTACCTTCCTTGACCTTAAATCCGCTTTCGATGTAGCCAACCGACATGTAATAATTAGTGAACTTGCCAGAATGGATGTTGGAGGATGGCTTCTCCG
>NC_091318.1:3538609-3573609 GCF_038502225.1 Cherax quadricarinatus
AGCAAAGTCAAAAAAAAAAATGAGCTTTTTCATGATAACCAGCACGGTTCCAGTGAGGGAAAATCCAGTGTCACAAACGTATTGGAGTTTTACGATATTTAACAAAAGTAAGACAGAAGAGAGAGTGGTAGGTAGACTATATTTTCTTGGACTGTAAGAATGCTTTTGACACAATTCCGCACAAGAGATTAGTGCAAAAGTTGGAGGAGCAGGCTGAATAACAGGAAAGGGACTGCAATGGATAAGGAAACACCTGACAAAAAGGAAACAACGAACGATGGTATGTGATGAGGTATCAAAGTGGGCATATGTGACGAGCGGGGTTCCACAAGGGTCTGTCCTAGAGCTAGTGACTGTTTCTGTTAAATGTGAACGACATGACTGAGGGATAGTTTCAGAGGTGTCCCTTTTCCTAGATGAAGTAAAGCTAATGAGAAATCAAGTGGACGAGGATCAGATAGGACTACAAAGGAATCTAGACAAGCTGCTAGCCTGATCCAACAATTGGCTCCTGGAGATTAACCCCACCAAGTGCAAAGTCATGAAGATTGGGGAAGGTCAAAGAAAACAGCAGACTGAGCACACGCTAGAGGGCCAAAGGTTGTAAACCTCACTTGATAAAAAGAATCTTGGTGTGAGTATCGTACTGAACACATATCGTGAGGCGGATATTAACCAAATAACTGCTGCAGCATGTGGGTGCCTGGTAAACCTAAGAATGGCATTTCGACACCTGAATAAGAAGTCATTCAAGACATTATACACTGTGTACATCAGGTCTATATTGGATCATGCATCATCGGTATGGAACCCACACCTAATAAGTACGTTAAGAAATTGAGAAAGTGAAAAGGTTTGCAATAAAACTAGTCTCGGAGCTAAAGGGTAAGTTTTATGAGGATAAGTTGAGGAAAATCAAGCTGACGACACTGGAAAACAAGATGGATGAGGGGACATGATAACATATTAAATACTGAGAGGAATTGACAAGGTAGAAGGAGACAGGATGTTTCTGAGATTGGACAAAGCAACAAGGGGTCATAATTGGAAGTTGAACACTCAGATGAGTCACATGGATGTTAGGAAGTATTTCTTCAGTTACAGAGTTGTCAGGAAGTGGAATAGCCTGGAAAGTGGAGGCAGGATCCACACATAGCTTTAAGAAGAGGATTGAGAAAGTTCGTGGAGCAGGGAGAGTTACCTAGTAGCGACCAGTTAAGAGGTGGGGCCAGGAGCTGTGACTCGACCCCTGCAACCACAACTAGATGAGTACACAAACACACACACACACACGCACACACACAGAACGAGCCCTTTGTTCATCCAGAGGTGAAGAGAGACCAAAAATAAATGCGCTAGAAAACAAGGTATAGGACCCAGGAGAATAAGGGGTGTAGTCGAAGAGCCAGAGAGGAATTAGCAGAGGTAAGGAGGGAGGCCCAACGACAATGCGATAATGCCATAGCAGTGAAAGCCAAGTCTGACCCAAAGCTATTGTATAGTCACATCAGGAGGAAAACAACAGTCAAGGACCAAGTAATCAGGCTGAGGCAAGGAGGCGAGATCACAAGAAATGACCAGGAAGTATGTAAGGAGCTCAATGTGAGATCTAAAGAAGCATTAACAGTGAATACAGAAAGGACTCTTGAAACATGGAGGGGTGGGGTACACCACCGAGTGCTAGACACAATACATACAACCGAGGAAGTGGTGAGGAGGCTGCTAAGCGAACTAGATACCTCAGAGGCGATGGGGCTGGATAACATCTCTCCATGGGTCGTGAGAGAGGGAGCAGAGGCATTCTGTGTACCACTAACAACAGTCTTCAACACATCTATCGAAACAGGGCAGCTCCCGAGGTATAGAAAACAGCTAATGTAGTCCCAGTTTTTAAAAATGGAGACAGACAAGGAGCACTAAGCTACAGACCTGTATCACTGACGTGCGTAGTATGTAAATCCATGGAGAAGATTATCAGGAGAAGAGTGATGGAGCACCTAGAAAGGAATGAGCTTATCAACAACAACCAGCACAGATTTAGGGATAGAAAATCCTGTATCACAAATCTACTGGAGTTCTATGAGAGGGTGACTGCAGTAAGACAACAGAGAGAAGGGTGGGAAGATTGCATTTTCATTGACTGTAAGAAGGCTTTTGACACAGTTCCACTTAAGAGATTAGTGCAAAGGCTAGAGGACCATGCAGGTATAACAGGGAAGGCACTGCAATGGATCAGAGAGTATCTGACAGGAAAGCAGCAGAGAGTCATGGTACGTGACGAGTTGTCAGTGTGAGTGCCTGTGACGAGCAGGGTTCCACAGGGGGTCAGTCCTATGGCTGGTGCTGTTTCTGGTATATGTGAATGACATGACCCATTAGTCTCAGAAGTATCTCGGCATACGATGTGAAGTTAATGATGAGAATTCAATCATAGGAGGACCAGGCAGGACTACATAGGGATCTGGACAGGCTACAGGCCTGGTCCACCAAATGGCTCCTGTAGTTCAACCCCGCTAAGTGCAAAGTCATGAAGATCGAGAAAGGGCAAAACAGGCTGCAGACAGAATACAGTCTAGGTGGCCAAAGGCTACAAACCTCACTCAAGGATAAGGATCTTGGGGTGAGTGCAACACCGAACACATCTCCTGAGGCGCACATCAACCAAATAACTGATGTGGCATACGGGCGACTAGTGCCTGGTTCACTGGTTGGGGAGATAGCCTATGTGAGAATGTGGACATACTCCAAATAAAGGTTACATACTTTTTTCATGCCACACTCCCACCCCAAGCAGGCTCAGAACTAGGCTTCCACCTCCATGGGTAAAAAGTGCCGCCATGGCACAGTATAATGGAACCGCCTTTCCTCTCAACCATCCAACTCATTTGACAGAGCTCAACTTTTATCAAGACGTAAAGCCAAACTCTAAACTTAGAGCGAGACAGCAGACAGTAGGGCCAACGTAAGTCCAAGATACCTGTGGACGGTAGCAGAATATCCCCTCACTAAAAAAAAAAAAACCCACATCATTAAATATTCAGTATATACAAAAGGGGAAAAAAAAGAGCTGATTTGTTTTTATTCAAAGTCCCTAACACATCCTAACCTAATACATTAAATGCGGGACAAAGAATCAGCCAGTGTATTTTCTTTGCCGGCGACGTGACAAATTTTTATGATATAGGGTTGCAGCCGGAGACTCCATCTACATGAGTCTTGTACTGTGGCTCTTCGTATGTTGAATGTAGACCAGAGGATTGAGGTCACTATAGACTGTGACCACCTGAGAGGTTTGGCCCACATTTTTTTCAAAATCCTCCAAAGCCATTATCAGAGGCTTGTTTTTCAATTGTGAAGTAGGCCCTCTGGTGCGGCTGATACTTGGTGGAGAAACAAGCCACAGACTGCAACCCATCGCCCCCAGATTGCAGAAGTACTGCCCCCACCCCAGACTCAGAGGCATCAACCTGTAATATGAAAAATCAGGAGACAGGAGAATGGCTTTGTTGAAAGAAAAGTGTTGTCGACTTCTTCCTTTCCATGATGTTCTTCTCTGCAAAGCTGACCATGAACTTCGTTTTAAAGTCTATCGAAAACCACCAGCCAAAACGATCTTCTCCACTTCTACTCTCACCACGACACCAAAACTAAACGTGGTGTAGTTATAGGCTTCTTCCTGCGCCCACTCAGAATCTGCAGCAATGAGTTCCTTGAGGAAGAATGCACTATAATTGAACAAGTATTTTCTAAACTCCACTATCCTCGTCACTTCATCAGAGACTGCAGACGGCGGGCATTAAACATCTTCAACACACTCAGAGAAGACACTCCCGAGAAGAGATACATAGTCCTCCCCACCAACTCCATTGCCGAACACGTTTCCAACATCTTTTCCAATGCCTCATTCCAAGTATCTACTTCCACAACCACGACCATCAAGGACATTACCAGTAATGGACAGGACAAACTTCCATCCTCTGCAGGGGTATACATAATCCCTTGTAATGACTGCAGCAAATTATACGTGGGCGAAACATCAAGGGACCTCCAAACACATATTTCAGAACACCAATACGCAAGCAGGTCTGACGATACAGGGAATGCCTGTGTACAACACCATAATTAACACAACCATTTAATAAACTACAGAAACCCAAGACTTATAGCCACAGAAGACAACACTCAATACCGAAGAATCCTGGAATCATCGCTTATCTCTATATCCAACAACTTCAAACAGAACAATGGCTTCTATAACATAGCTGAACCACTTGCCAAGAAACTTCTTCATCGCTATCCCACATAAGAACATAGGAATGGAAGAACACTGCAGGTCTGCTCACAAACTTATCCAATCTCCCTTCCAAGCTACCCAAGATTTTAGACTGTATAACCCCACTCGGTAGATCATCAGATGCAGCATTCTCCAACTGACTATAAATACTCGCGTAACTTCCACCCCAGGTAGATCTGTTTGTGACTTGAAAAAGCCCACTGTGTGGGCGAAACGTTGTCAATAAAGGATCACATTATACTGCATATGTGTTTATAATTCCATTGTGTCGGTATTTTATACTATTTATTTCCACTGATACGCAGTAACAAAGCCGAATGCAGAATACACACATACAATAGCAAGGCTGACATGCAATAGCAAAACCAACTGCAGAATACTCACACAATAGCAAGGCTGACACGCAATAGCAAAATCAGCTGCAGAATACTCACACAATAGCAAGGCTGATCATAGCAAAGCGAATGTAAAGATGACACAAAATTCGTGAAGCGTTGGCAAATCTGACGCAATGCCAGAGAGCAAGCTATCTAAATGATAAAGATTAGTTCCTGGTCCAGCTTCAACTCTAGGCTTAGCTCCTACTCTATGTCCAGCTCCAGCTCTCGGATAGGCTACCCATATTACAACCCAGGTAATCAAGGCCTGTATCCTGGGTGTAAAAAAGGGAGCTTGGAGCAAATTAAACACAGCAGAAAACTTTGAATTGTATTGTCCTTCACCAAGTATAAACAAAAGTATGCACACTATATACACTATGTGCAGCAAATAGGCATTAGTGCATGCCATGGTAATCAAGGCAAAGCAGCAGGCAAGAGACAAGAGACAACCGTGCTTCGACCAACAGCAGAATGAAAATGACAAGGGTGAAAACGTAGAGTCGTAACCATGTCACCTTAACTACCAGATCCACATTATGACTTTCTGAACCTAGGTACTGATCTGACGATGGGGCCCCGATCGTCAGATCCTTAGTGCCTGGTTCGCTGGTTGGGGAGATTGCCTATGTGAGAAAGTGGACATACTCTGAATAAAAGTTACATACTCTTTGCATGTCAAACAAACCTAAGAATAGATTCCGCCATCTCAGTAAGAAGTCGTTCAGGACTCTGTGCAGCGTGCACATGAGGCCCATATTTGAGTATGCAGCAACAGTTTGGAACCCACACCTGGCCAAGAACGTCAAGAAATTAGAGAAGGTGCAGAGGTTTGCAACGAAACTAGTCTCGGAGTTAAAGAGCATGTCCTACGAGGAGAGATTAAGGGAAATCAACCTGACGACACTGAAGGACAGGAGGGACAGGGAAAAGACATGATAACAAGATATAAAATTCTGAGAGGAATAGACAATGTGGACAGAGATAGGACGTTTCACAGTTGGGATACACCAACAAGAAGTCACAGTTGGAAGCTGAAGACTCAGATGAATCACAGGGATGTTAAGAAGTATTTCTTCAGACACAGAGTTGTCAGGAAGTGGAATAATCTGGAAAGGGAGGTGGTGGAGGCAAGATCCATACATAGCTTCAAGAAGAGGTATGTCAAAGCTCACAGTGCAGGGAGGGAGTGACCTAGCAGCGACCAGTGAAGAGGAGGGGC
Source organism: Cherax quadricarinatus (assembly GCF_038502225.1). Taxonomy (NCBI): domain Eukaryota; kingdom Metazoa; phylum Arthropoda; class Malacostraca; order Decapoda; family Parastacidae; genus Cherax; species Cherax quadricarinatus. The sequence continues at coordinate 3,544,503 of NC_091318.1, forward strand.
CAGGAGCTATGAATCGACCCCTGCTACTACAATTAGGTGAGTACACACACGCACACACACACACACACACACACACACACACACACACACACACACACACACACACACTGATTAAACATGGTCTCTGGGAGGCTGATGAGTTATGTCAGCGAATGTAAGGAAAATACAAAATATTGATGAAGAGACATATGGTAAGGCTGAGGTACGTAAGGTGGCATGTTTTCAAAGAACTGGGAGGTTGACAAAGAATAATATGACTGGTCAAGCTGACCAGCCTCTGTACCTCTCAACGGTAGTTGAGAGGTACAGACAGGTATCATCATGTGTACCTGGTCCAACACAGACAGACAGGTATCATCATGTGTACCTGGTCCAACACAGACAGACAGGTATCATCATGTGTACCTGGTCCAACACAGACAGACAGGTATCATCATGTGTACCTGGTCCAACACAGACAGACAGGTATCATCATGTGTACCTGGTCCAAAACAGACAGACAGGTATCATCATGTGTACCTGGTCCAACACAGACAAACAGGTATCATCATGTGTACCTGGTCCAACACAGACAGACAGGTATCATCATGTGTACCTGGTCCAACACAGACAGACAGGTATCATCATGTGTACCTTGTCCAACACAGACAGACAGGTATCATCATGTGTACCTGGTCCAACACAGACAGACAGGTATCATCATGTGTACCTGGTCCAACACAGACAGACAGGTATCATCATGTGTACCTGGTCCAACACAGACAGACAAGCATCATCATGTGTACCTGGTTCAACACATACAGACAGGTATCGTCATGTGTATCTGGTCTCACACAGACAGACAGGTATCATCATGTGTACCTGGTCCAACACAGACAGACAGGTATCATCATGTGTACCTGGTCCAACACAGACAGACAGGTATCATCATGTGTACCTGGTCCAACACAGACAGACAGGTATCATCATGTGTACCTGGTCCAACACAGACAGACAGGTATCATCATGTGTACCTGGTCCAACACAGACAGACAGGTATCATCATGTGTACCTGGTCCAACACAGACAGACAGGTATCATCATGTGTACCTGGTCCAACACAGACAGACAGGTATCATCATGTGTACCTGGTCCAACACAGACAGACAGGTATCATCATGTGTACCTGGTCCAACACAGACAGACAGGTATCATCATGTGTACCTGGTCCAACACAGACAGACAGGTATCATCATGTGTACCTGGTTCAACACATACAGACAGGTATCATCATGTGTACCTGGTCCAACACAGACAGACAGGTATCATCATGTGTACCTGGTCCAACACAGACAGACAGGTATCATCATGTGTACCTGGTCCAACACAGACAAACAGGTATCATCATGTGTACCTGGTCCAACACAGACAGACAGGTATCATCATGTGTACCTGGTCCAACACAGACAGACAGGTATCATCATGTGTACCTGGTCCAACACAGACAGACAGGTATCATCATGTGTACCTGGTCCAACACAGACAGACAGGTATCATCATGTGTACCTGGTCCAACACAGACAGACAGGTATCATCATGTGTACCTGGTCCAACACAGACAGACAGGTATCATCATGTGTACCTGGTCCAACACAGACAGACAGGTATCATCATGTGTACCTGGTCCAACACAGACAGACAGGTATCATCATGTGTACCTGGTCCAACACAGACAGACAGGTATCATCATGTGTACCTGGTTCAACACAGACAGACAGGTATCATCATGTGTACCTGGTCCAACACAGACAGACAGGTATCATCATGTGTACCTGGTCCAACACAGACAGACAGGTATCATCATGTGTACCTGGTCCAACACAGACAGACAGGTATCATCATGTGTACCTGGTCCAACACAGACAGACAGGTATCATCATGTGTACCTGGTCCAACACAGACAGACAGGTATCATCATGTGTACCTGGTCCAACACAGACAGACAGGTATCATCATGTGTACCTGGTCCAACACAGACAGACAGGTATCATCATGTGTACCTGGTCCAACACAGACAGACAGGTATCATCATGTGTACCTGGTTCAACACATACAGACAGGTATCGTCATGTGTATCTGGTCTCACACAGACAGGTATCATCATGTGTACCTGGTCCAACACATACAGACAGGTATCGTCATGTGCACCTGGATCGATACAGAACACCACAAGAGAGAGCTCAGCTGAGGGAGAAAATAAGAAATAGTAAAAAACAGGAAAGAGAACCTGTAAAAGCAATAACATGCGCTGAAGCCCAACATCCAGGGAGACACCTTGCTCATCCTCACCGTGTGGAGGCTCTGCCTCAGGAAGAACACCAAGCTTACACTGAAATAATTCCTTAGTTTCTACCTCTATTTCCCACTTCTAACTCAAACTCAACAGCTCAAAACAAAACATTATCCATCATCATTATCCATCAGGATTCATGCAAACAACCACCATTAATCCCAACCGCCATTCCTCCTTTCCTTTGTTTTCCTCGCTTCCTATCCACTCTCCCCTATACCCACTGTCCCACTCCCCTTCAAGTACAGGACCCACCCCCGCAACCAACCCACAACACCCTCCAACTCCCGCTTCCCTTATATTCACTCATCTTTCCTGGCGAGAAACAAAAGAACAGAATTCCGAGAACCCAAGAACAATAGCACACAGAAAACTGAGAAAGTGATTTACTTATTAACATGAGATATCAAATAAAAATGATGAATGGAAAGAGCAGATAATGGAGGCTAGAGATGTATCAGATGTTAAAATTTAGATATCCGTGGATGCGGAGGTGCACGAGGATGTCTTACTTATTTTGCAGATGCGGATGCATATGCAAATATTTGTTTACAGTAAAATGCGGATGCAGATGCGGATGTAAAAAATTGTGCCGGTGTTCCGCGAATGCAGATGCAAATAAGGATATCCGATACATCTCCACAGTAGGTAGTACTAGGCACTGCCTAGTAGAAATGTATCAGACGTGAAAATTTAGATATCCATGGATGCGGATGTGTATGAGGATGTCTTACTTATTTTGCGGATGCGGATGCATAGGCGGATATCTGTTTACAGTAAAGTGTGAATGCGGATGCGGATGCAAGAAATTGTGTGGAAGTTCTGCGGATGTGGATATCCGATACATATCTAGTGGAGGCATCACTAGACACTGTAGCAATAACAGAAGCTAACATCAGAGGTGATAATAGATGCTTTCTTCCCAGAAAAATATCAAATAATGAGAAAAGACAAAGGAAACAGAGGAAGTGGATCAGACACCAGTGGATTTTTGAGTAGATGAGCAAAATAAATGGAGAGGAGTGGATTGATCATATAATGCGGACACTCATAACTGGAGGACCCAATACGATGATAGCAGAGATATACAACACTAAACAGAAGGAGACCAAGCAGGTATATGATGACAACAGGGCGATGGTGGACTAGACAGCAAAGGCAGCTAGAAGTTCCCACTCGGGCAGTGCAAAGCTATTGATCGTGGGGAGACTTCAGTCAAAAGAAAACAGACTGAGAAAGTTTGGAGCCACATGGATGGTCGAACGTTGGGATGAAAAACTTCATGAGTAGCATGAATGGACACAATTAGGGAGAGAGAGAGAGAGACAGAGAGAGAGAGAGAGAGAGAGAGAGAGAGAGAGAGAGAGAGAGAGAGAGAGAGAGCAGGGAGGGATGTGGGTGGCCTTACTGTTATGTACAAGGCCAATATTGTCAAAGTACCACACTTGGATCCACTTCGAGGACAGCGTGAAACAAGCTTTTGTGCCACAAGATGGGCAGAAAGCAGCAACTTCACTCTGGCCGTACCCTTCTCCAGAACATCACTCCATCTGAGATCATACATACCCAGGATGACTCGAGTATGGAACACATTCGTACAGCATAATGATGTCAACGAGATAAAATCAGTTGATCAAATGAAAATGCTGGCCCACAGATGGCTCCAACTTCATCCTGTTCCCTACTTGCATGTCTCATAACAATAAAAATGCTTTCAAATGAGCTGATGTAGGTAACAGCTCTTAGCTTGCCAATAAAGTTAGGAATCCTTAACCTGTAAATAGCTTGTCAATAAAGCTATGGATCCTTAATCTTGTCAAACCCTGTGTAAAGAGAGAGAGAGAGAGAGAGAGAGCAAGCAATGAACTACCGAGGCTGAACCTCGTGTTATTCCTAATTGACTCTGATGTTAGACACCACGTAGTGTTGATTCGAAAATTTTGAGAAAGTGAACATGAAATGAAACACAGTGTGAAGAAACTAACAGGATGACTATAATGCCATGAGATAATTCCTATGTAGAGTGTCGTAGTAAAAAAAGCTGGACAGAAAGACAGCAAAGGAAATTACGGAGTATGTAACTGGAGGGTGCCGGAAGGCAGAGGGAAAATTCATACCCAGAAGCAGAAGACACACAGGCAAAAACAAAGTGAGTCCATGGTTCACCCAGAGGTACAGAGAGGCAAATGCTGAAAGCACAAGAACATGCAAGAATATAGAAAACAAAGAACACCAGAGAATAAGAAAGCAAGCGGAAAAGCTAGAATAGAATATACACGGGTAAGAGAAGGTGAACGACAATTTGAGAATGACTTAGCATCAAAATCAAAATCCAAGCCAAAGTTGATGCAGAGCCTCATTAGAAAAAACCACTTGTGAAGGACCAGGCTGAAGAAGGAATATGGGGAGCTCACTAGGAATGACCAGGAAGTCTGTGAGTTGAAGAAAAGAATCAAAGAGGTAAAGTGCACTAACAGTTACTGTACATAATTCAAACAACGGGAGGAGAGGTGAAGAAAGTACTTAGTGAGCTAGATACCTTGAGGCAATGGGACAAGATAACATTTCTCCTTGGGTTCTCCGAGAGGGAGCAAAGGAACTGTGTCAGCCACTACCAGCGATCATCAACAAGCCAATTAAATTAGAGCAGCTGCCAAAGGTCTGGGAAACAGTAAATATTTTAAAAAGGAGACAGACAGGTGGCATTGAACTATATTCCAGTGTCATGTATGGTGTGTAGGTACTGGAGAAGATTATCAGAAGGGTAGCGTAGCACTTGGAAAAGATCAGATTCAAAATCAGCAATCAGCATAGTTTCCAAAATGGTACATATATCCTGTCTCGAAAATCTGCTAGAGTTCTATGACAACGAAACGAAAATTAAGTGGGAGAGAGACGGATGTGTAAACTGTACATTTTTTGACTGATGAAAGCCAGCACAAAAGCTAGAGTAGCAGGCAGGAATTACTGGGAAACCATTACAGTAGATTAAGGAATATTTAACAAGAAAGGCACTCTTCACAATTCATTTTCCCGTCTTGGCTACCCTTCCCATTTTATAGACTGCCTTCTCACGTGCTAAACGTAACTTATTCTTTCCCAAACTCTCTACTCCTGCTTTCCCTACATTTCCGGTCTTTCTAATCTCAACAACTCTCTCCGTTCCTTACACATAAAACTTACTTTCTGCCAGACAAACACTCTTCGCACTAATCTAGTTCATACCTCTCCTCCCTCTACAGATGCTCCTGGTGTCAACTCTATTTCTTGTTCCTCCTGTCCTCTTCAGTACTTCGGGGAAACTGGCTGATCTCTTTCTGACAGACTTAGGGAGCGCAAGAGTAGTGTTAAGCTTGCCGACACTAACAATGCTCTTTTATGTCACCTCAGAGATCACAGTTATTCTACTGACTAGTCTTCTGCTATAACTGTCTTCCATATTTCCAACTTTAACAGTTGCCGCCTCGTTGAATCTTTCCTTATACACAACTTTCCTTGTATTATTATTATTATAATCAAGGGGACGCGCTAAACCCGGAGGATTATACAGCGCCTGGGGGGGATGTGGAAGGCATTCAGGCTTAATTCGGGGAACTGGAGCACAGATCCAATTCCCTAAATCAAGAGCCCCTCACCAACGTCAAGGAACCTTCCTTGAGGGGAACTTTCCTTGTATGAATCTTAGTTCAGGCTTCGTCTCTGTAGATGCCTTCCTCTCCCACTACATTGTAATATGCTCCAAACTTCGGAACGCCCGTGACTTAACCTGATTCCTCTTTCTTCTTCTCCCTCTTCTCCTTTCCTCTTTCTCCTTTGGGTTGTCTTTCTACTGCCTTGAGTATTTGTTCCTTCATTATTTATTTCCTCCCCCCCTCTGTGTTCTTTCTCCTACCCTCTGTGGGCACCTAGCTCCCTTGCAGTGCTCCTCTTTTTTAGTATTGTACTGGTTCCACCGCCACCATACTGCCCCCCCCCACTACTACCTTCTACCGCCACTGCTACCACTACCACCTCCTGGCTTATATATACTCCCTCCTCTCTTTTTAGTTAGTGTGACTTTGTAAATGGTCCAAGTCGAACCGAAACGTCGTCGTAAGCTCCTCTCTTCTATGTGCGGGTTATTTGTGTATCGTTGCTATTTATTGTTATCAATAGGAGGTACTGGAATGGATGAGTATTAGTAAACGACATGATAGAGATAACAGAGTCAAAGGTGACCCTGTTAGCAGATAATGTGAAATTAATGAGTAGAATACAAACTGGAATAGAAAAGGAAAGACTGCAAATGGATGTGGATAAAATGCAGGTTAAGTTTCACAAGTGGCTATTAGAATTTAACCCCAGCAATTGCAAAGTTCTGAAAATATGAAAATAGAGTAGAGGCTCAGGGGACAAAGAGATACAGAAAAGAAGCTTAGGCTGATCGCAGACCTAAGCATGTCGCCTGATGCACACATCACCTGAATAACTACTGCAGCAATCGTAAGGCTGCCAAATTAACGAATAGCTTTGACGAACCTCAGCAAGAGGGCATTCACATCTCCATACACGACATGCCAGGCTCTTGTTGGAGTATGTTGTGCCAGTATGAAACCCGCATCTGTTAAAATATGTAAAGAAACTGGGAAAAGTGCAAAGATTTGCAACGAAACTAGTCCCAGAGCTGAGAGGTATGAGCTATGGGAGGTGCTAAACATAACGTCATTAGAGGACGGAATAACCAAAGGTGACACGATTACGACGTACAAAATATTGCAAGGAATTAACAGGACAGACAAGGCAAATGTGGTTTCAGATGTGGCTGTCCAGTACACAAGGTTTCAGCAGGTAGTTAAAAGCACACATGAGTCATAGAGATGTTATGAAATACTTCTTTAGCCTTAGAGTGGTCAGGAAGTGGAATAACCTGGACAGTGGCAGATGTGGGATCCATTCATAGTTTTAAGAATAGGTATGAAGGGTCCATGCAACTAGAGGAGAGCGAACCCAGTAGTAGTCAGTGGAAAGGCTGGGCCAGGAGCTGGGACTCAAACCGTACAACCATAATTAGTACAAATTTATGTGAGTATACATACACACATTCAAGAGCATAATAACCTGTGTCATTCAGGAAAATGGTATAATGATTCACAGGTCCCTTCACTTCAGTACACTCAAATGTATATTCAAAATGACTTGAGTTTAACACTACAAACAAATAAATTATACAGAGGACAGAACATGTAACTGTGCGTACACCAGTAGCGGGATTAATGTAATTTAACCAGAAGTTTGGATATTCTAACTATGGCCATAAACGAACATTTACCCAACGTCCTTTGTCAGTCAGGTGTATAGCAAGGGTTCACTGTCAGTCAGGTGTATAGCAAGGGTTCACTGCTCACTAAACTATAAACAGGAGGACCCATAAATAGTCTGTCTCGCGATAAGCCGATGGAGAATCAAGCCTCCACAACTTGTTTTGAATGACTATACATAAATACAATATTAACTAGCTCCCAGTACATGAAAGCTCGCAAGTAACCTAGTAGCTACACCTTAAAATCTTCTATAAGGGTAGGAGCTACAGCTCAACTCAACAATTTCAAGAGATCAGCGAGTTTTAAAGAAAAAATGTATTTTCCTGTATTTTAACACCATCAAAAACATTAACTGTACATCAGTAACTGTCAGAGGCGTTAAGAGTCCCAGGAAGTAATACTCAACCCAGTCATAAACTATAAAATATGAGCCGAATCACTAGTCCCAGAGCTGGCTGGATGGCGAAACGTCTGCGATAGGGATGCCCGAGTGTTGCGCGTGTCTTAATTTCATCTTGTCGGTATTATATACCTTTCTTGTACTACTACTACTACTACTACTACCACCACCTCTTCCTGCCTATATATAGCTGTCCTGCTCCACTTCTGGTTAGTGTGACTCTGTCAATGGTCCAAGTCGGACCGAAACGTCGTCGTAAGCTTATCTCTTTTATGTGCGGGTTATTTGTGTATCACACTCCAAAACTTGGTGAGCTATTCTCCTAGACTTGTTCCTACTACTACTACTAATAGTAATAATAATATTATTATTATAATAATAATAATATCTTTATTTATTACAAGTACATGTACATATTATACAGTCCTAGCTGACATCAGTGACATACTACTATACAGAAAGCCCCTTGTTATACTGAGCTTTACGGGCCAATTAGGTCCAGGATGAGACCCACACCAGTCGACTAACACCCAGGTACCTTTTCCACACCGATGGGTGAGCATAGACAACAGGTGTAAAGAAACACGCCCAATGTTTCTACCCTCGCTGGGAGTCGAACCCAGACCCTCGCCGTGTGAAGCGAAAGCTTTAGCCACCAGGCCACCAGAGAGCAATGAAAATTAGTTTCCATGGAAGGTGTTCCCTACTATAATATGAGAGCTAATGCACTGATTCTAATAAAACTCATACCAAGGGATTGTAAAACACAACAGTACTGAAAGTTTGATGCTGATCTAAAATAACATTCTCACATAATTACAAAAAAGCCAGCTGACATGATCATTGAACTGCTTTTCTAGCTGGGTATTACTAACACAGGTGTAGTTTAGTGGCCTGCACACCTGGTTGCAGCATGATAACTAAGGTAGGAACGAGGAACGAGCAAAAGGCAAAAGAGAATAAATACGTATATATTTCCTTTACTAAACAGCAAGCAATAATATGTATAATATTTACAGAGGATATGTACAGTAAGGCAATTCCGCAAGCAAGACACAGAGTGAGAACCACCTTAGACCAGACTTGGAGGTAAGTCTGCCAATGTTGATTCACGAGTGTATCACATCCCTTCACAGCTTTGGTGGTATTCCTTGTGATTGGCTGGTTGAACCAAGTTGCTAGCATAACGAGGGGGCACCTACCCTTAGCACCTGGTTCACTGGTCGGGAGGTCATGCCAATATGGGTGCCTTGCACTAAATAAAGTTTAACAAACTAACGAACTCTTAGCATGCCACAGTGTCTGTGGTAAACAACCGAATCTGACTCAAAGCAAAAAAGTATCTACATAAATATCAGTTATGGGGGGAAAGAGTGTAACTAAATGTAATAATCTTGCATTGCTTCACAAGTTCCCATAAAACAATGGTATAAAAATACCGACCTCAAAATAAAATTGTGTTATGCACAACAATAGTAGTATAGGTATACGTACCTTCTAGCACACATTTTTGAGTCTCACAAGACAGCGCAAACAAAGCCGGTGCTCAGAAAACTAACATTCAGGAAAAAAGTCCCGAGAGAGCACTCCCCCTCCACCTTATTTGTTAAGAAACAATTATGTGCGTGTATTCACCTAAACTCACCTAATTGTGGTTGTGGGGTCGACTCTCAGCTCCTGGCCCTGCTGTTTGCTACTAGGTCTACGTTCTCACGGCTTTAAGACCCTTGTCGTACCTTGTCTTACAGCAGTGTATTGATCCTGTCTCTACAGCTTCACTCTCCATATTGTTCCACTTCCTAACAACTCTAAAGCTGAAGAAATACTTCCAAACAACCCTATGATTCATCTGAGCTTTCAGCTTCCAGTTGTGCTCTCATGTTTGTATTTCCATCTCTGAAACATCTTGTCTCTGTTCACCTCGTGTTGCGTGCGCTGAGTATGTTACAAATTATTTGACGTTCGTCACACTACCATTACATTTCCTCTCGACCAGTGAACTGGCATATCAGAGTACAGCAGTTATGGGCCCTGCTGCTGTATTTAATGTCCAGATCAACCCACCAATCAGGTGAGAACACACTTCCCAAGGTGATGTCATACCTGTCTGACTGGTAGATATACTTTCGCTAACTCTGATCTAATCCACTCATTGTTTTGAGTAGCTCTTGGTTGGCTTATCGTCATAATTGAATATCTTACCATTGCAAATATCATAAATAAGTGGTGAAGGAATACATGGGTTAAGAAATCTGCCCCTGCTGTGTTTGCCTTCCCCTTGTCTTACCTTCTTGACTGCTATGTTGATGACCTTCTTTACAGCCAGGTATGAAGGGAAGACACATCTGTACTTGATACCCAGCATCCCTAAACCAGCATACATGTATGGACTACCTAAGACCCATGAACACAATATTCCTCTTAGGTCAGTTACGTCAGGTATAGGCAGTGCACCAAACAAATTATCCGGTGTTCTTGTAAACATCTTTCCTGCCTTTTGACGACTATCAGCCCTGCTGATTTAAATAATTCACATGACATTCTCAACCGCATCAGAAACCTCTCTACCCGAAACAAGAAACTAAGTAGTTTGGACGTAACTTCCCTCTTCACATAGGTACTTACCGCACAAACCATTGACGTTCTGCGACCTAAAATCAATCAGTACCTTAATATTTCATTACCTTCCGGAGGTTTCGTTGACCTGATTGAACTCTGCATTAGCTTCGACTGCTTTTCTTTCAATAACAGGCTCTACAAAAAGACACGTGGTATGGGAATGAGGTCTCCTATCGGAGCCGTCTTAAATAACTTGCATTTGGAACATCTAGAGGCTGAACGCTTTACGACATTATTCCCACCAGTGACACATGGTTACGTTATGTCGACGACGTTCTCATAATAACTTCCAAATGTTTTACTGTGCGGAATTTTCAGGGAAGGCTCAACGCAACTAAACCGGCTGTACAGTTTACACTTGAAGAAGAGTCCAATGACAAGTTACCTTTTTTAGATGTCCTAAGTCACGAAATAGATAACACTCTAAGATTCCAAGTTTACAGGAAGCCTACTAACAAAAACGATTCCACACGCTTCTATTCCAGTCAAGATACTAAGACCACAAGAGATATAATCATCGATTTTTCGTAAGAGCATACAGAGTTTGCAGTTTAGAGTTTCATGACGAGGAGTATGCATACATACACCAAATGTTCACCGAACTAAATTTTCCTTCCTGTTTCGTCAAAGATTGCAGGAAAAGAGCCCTTCAGATCATCATATGTGCACGCACTAGCACCACCCCTAACAAAATTATAATCCATCCCTACAGCCAAGTTGCATTGAACGTCTCCAAAGTACTCGCCCAAGCCAGCACTAGAGACGTCATCGCAACCGGCACCTCCATAAAAGATCTGACTAGGACTAAATTGAAGAACATTGAACCAGTCAATGCATGGGTTTACGCTATTCCCTGTGGAGGCTATAACAGAATATACGTCGGCGAAACAGCAAGAAACCTCGAAACGCGTCTCAATGAACACAATGCATGCATGAACTATAACTTGAACGTTATGTGCGTACAACACCGGAATTCCGCTAGCCACTTGATAAAATTTTACAACGTCCGCCTTGTGATTAAAGAACCCAGTTTCCGTAGACGTAAATGCCTTGAATCATTGTTAACCGCTATTTCAAACATAAACAGAATAGAGGCATCACTGAGTATTAGAAAGAGTTCTTCTCAAAACAATAAACTCCACCATCACATAGCTGCTAATATCACTATCATTGTCCACATTGCTCTCGGGCCGTGCGGACAGGCTGCGCAGTAGCTCCCGAATCATCTGGCTTTCTGCGCAGTTTTCATATTCGTCTCTCAACTCTTGAGTAGAGAGGACGTACTTAGAACTGCGCTCTGACCCCTGGTGGCAGGTGACAGTATTTTCATCATGGCGGAGAGTGGCCGCAGACGTGTGAACACTGGAATTAGTGAGGGGCGTGCTTACTGCCCAGAATACGAACATGTTGCTGACGGCGATATTGAGGGATACGTACGGTATCGCTAATGAAGATCTTTATGGAGTCTCACTGAATGGTGTGGCACGCATTTTCGTCAAGTTCCGGCTGAGCAGTACATATGACAACATGGTGGCCAAGTATCAGGACGTGGTTAAGACGGTTACCCCTGGCGTTATGTCCCTAAGGCATCCTATTCCATCTTATGTGCGAATGGAGGACTTCCGGACTCAGGTGTACGTAACATACACAGGTCAGAGGCGTACGTGCTGTGTGTGTGGGGCGTACGACCACATAGCGCCGACTTCTTCAACGAGACGTGGGAAACTTGACGCTGAGGCGGGATCTGATGGTACTACGGACCAACTGACTTATGCAACGGCAACACAACGTAAGCCTTTGTCACGGGAGGCGTGGAGTGTGGAGGTGGAGAGGGAGGAGGCGTCGTCGCCTGAGTGTGTGACACTCACTGGACTTGACGAGGACGAAGGCTTGGTGTCGACGAAGAGTGGTGAGGAGTCTGCAACTGCACACCATGTTTTGGAAGCTACAATTCAGGAGGCCCTGGACGGCTTACTGGATGTTTCGGTCAATGCTGGCTTGGATGATGCGAGTGTAGAGGCTGATGTGGGTGGCCTCAATGAGAAGGTTGTGAGTGATGAGGGGCGGGTTCAGAGTGTGGCAGTGGAGGTCCACAGGGAAGATGCCCAGGAGGAGGCAAAGCGTGAGAAGCGTGGCTCTCGCAAGAGGACGGCTGTCATTTCTGATAGTGTCCTGGATGTCTTGACGCCTGGGCAAAGGACTGGGAAGAAAACCTGGCATGATCTAACGCCTAGAGAGAAAGGTGGTTTAAAGAATGCAGAGCGTGAGCAAGGGGAAGGTGATGGGAAGTGTGGGGGCGGGGTGGGGTTTCTCGCCAGGGTTCTAAGTGTGTTAGGTTGTCTAAGGGAAAGCCCTCATTACGGCCTTTAAGTGCCTTACTTTAAATGTTAATGGGTTGAAGGCAGCGGGAAAATGTAAAGTTCTGGAGGGTTATTTGAGGAGATATGTGCCAGACCTTGTGTTCTTGCAGGAGCATAATTATAAATATTTAGGTGAATTGTCAATTACCGGATATGACGTGTACATGGGTTGCTCTACACGACTGAAAGGTGGTGTGGCGCTATTAATTAAGGAAGCCAGCCCGTTTCTTTTGCATAGGTGTGAAGTAGGGGAGGAGGGGCGGGTGGTTAGGGTCGAGGGTATGTGGGGAGGGGTTCGGGTGGGTTTCATTGGGGTGTATGGGCCGGCGGAAGGGGACATGGGTGTTAAAAATAGATTCTTTAGATATGTCCTTGTCTACCATTTCAGATGGCTGCCAGGTATTACAATTATAGGGGGTGATTGGAACTGTGTTGTCCGACGTAAGGATGTAGAGCCTAGGGGGAGGTTTTTTTTGGGGGGTTTTTAGGGGATCTGTTGAGAGGTGTGAATGTAGTGGATGTTGGAGGGGAGGTGAGCGGAGTGACACATACGTTTATTAAGCGTGATTATGCGGCGAGGCTTGATCGTATTTATGTATCTCAGGGGGTGAGGGTGAGCAGTGTGTGTGCGTTGAATGTGAGCTTCTCTGATCATCGAGGGGTTCTGGTGGATTTAAATTGGGAGGGTTTGCCGACGCGTTTCAGAGGTTTCTGGAAGATGAATGTTGGGTTATTGAAAACAGGGGAGGGGAGGGAATCTTTTGCGAGTGCTTGGAAAAGGTGGTGGGCTGATGGAGGGGGGGGGTGACTCGGTTGGTAAGGGAAAGGTGAGGGATTTTTATCAGAGGAGAGGAAAGGAAGAGAGACGGTTTCAATATGGGATTTTAAATTACCTTGAGGGTCAACTACAGGAATGCTATATGGGAGGGGGGTGCATATCCGATGGGTGAGATTGAGGGTTTGAAACAACGGATTAGGGGTATTCAAAATCGCAATTTTGATGCTGCAAGGGTTGCAGGGTGCCTTGATGAGGTCTTATGTGGGGACCGTCCGTCGGTGTATGTCTTGCGGGAGCAGGGGACAGGTCGTAGGGCAACAGAGGTGATGAGTTTGTGGGTACAGGAGCAATTGGCGGGATATCGTCAGGGGCAGGTGCTTTCGTCAACATAGGGTATGGGTTGTTATGTGGATGCATGGTAGGAGAAGAATGGTAAAAGTGTGGGGGTTAATTGTGAGGCGTTAGGCGCAATGGGCGAATGGGTAAACTGTAATCTAGTGTATAAGGATCAATTGAGTTTGAGTGGGCCTATAAGTGAGGAGGAGATTAGGGTGGCAGTGGACGGGATGAGCATGGGTAAATCGCCTGGTATTGATGGCATCCCTTGTGATTTTTATAAGGAAAACTGGAAGTGTTTGCGTGGGTTTTTAGTGGAGTTATTTAATGCCATGAAAACCAGGGGTAGGTTGGGGGAACAGCAGAGAACGGGTGTAGTGGTCATGGTCCCTAAAAAAAAGTCTTGTGAATGTGTGCACGACTACCGTTCGATCGCCTTAATGTGTGGCGATTACAAGATCTTTGCTAAAGTGTTGGGAAATAGGTTGAAAGGTGTTCTTGCCAGCGTTTTGGACGAGGGTCAATATGGAGTGCCTGGGCGTTCGATGTGTGTGGGGCAGGGGATTATACGTAGGTTTATGGATGAAAGTGGGGGAAACATCAAGGGTGGGGTTTTAGCATTAGATTGGCATGCAGTATATGACTGTGTGGAGCGTGAGGCGTTGTGAAAGTTTATGCAATGGCAGGGGTTTGGGAGGGAAATTGTCAGTTGGACTAAGGTGTTGTATGAGCAGGCAACGGTTAGGGTACAAGTGAATGGTAGATTAGGTCAACCTGTTAGGATGGAAAGGGGCTTAAGGCAGGGATGCCCTGTGTTGCAGCTTCTCTTTGCATTACTCCAGGACTCGTTCTATAGGGCTGTGCGTTGGGGCGTACGGGAAGGGATGGTGAGGGATGGGGTGTCTGTGGAACCGGGGATCGTTGGATATGTTGATGACACCACAGTGCTATTTAGAAGGTCTGAAGATTTACGTAGGGTTAGTGAGTTGGTGGAGAGTTTTGGCATGGCAACGGGGATGACGCTTAATAGAGATAAGTCGATGTTATTGAGGGTGGGGGATGGTGTGGGTGGGGTATACGAACAGGGTGAAGGTTGGTCCCTGGTAAGTAGACTTAAGGTATGTGGGGTTGTTCACATGGAAAACATCCTGGAGGCACGGAAGGTGAATTCGAAAGAAGCTGTAGATAGGGTTTTGGGTAGATTAGCGGGTTTGCGTACAGGAGGTTTGACGCTGCACCAGCGAGCTATTGTGGTGAATGTGAAACTGTATGGTAAGCTATGGCATGTGGCAGGTATATATCCCTTGGAAACATGTGATGAGAAGCGTCTGTTGAAGCGTGTGTATCAATATATTTGGGGTTCGTCATTAACCCCAGGGAGGGCTGGGGTTAATGACGCTGCATCAAAGGATCTTGGGTAAGTACGTTAAACACAGTTATTTGAGGGAGGGCAGAATCACAGGTACAGGTTTGGCATGGGTGAGAAGGGACTTGGTACGTTGGGCGAGGGGTAGGGATGTTCAGGAGTGTGAGGGAATGTTGAGGTTGTTGTGTTATGCAAGGGAACCCTGCGGGGTTAAGATAGGTACACTGGCTCTGGTGGGTGGTGGGGAGGTAGTTGCTAGGGTTGTGGGTTTGTATCCGATGTATGCATGGAGTGATATATGGGGGCGCCTGCAAGGGATGCGATTGAAGGCTGTGGTGCGGGAGGTAATATTTAAATTTCTCCATAATATATTGCCGTCGGGGGAGGTATTAGGTAATAGGCGTGTGCAGGAGGGACGGGAATGTTGTGAGTGTGGGGGTATTGACACTGTTTTCCATGCAGTATATTTTTGTGAAAGGTTGGAACCAGTGAGAGAGTGGTTTAGCAGGGTTTTACGTATGGTGGATGGGGGTGGTATTTGTGTTCTACGGGCATTAAGCTTGGATTTGGGGGGGTGTGGGTGCCGGTACAAAATGCGATGGGTTATTTGGTAGCCGACTTCGTGTATACTTCTTGGGTTTTACGGAGAGCGCCGGTGGGGGAGCGAATTAGGGCCCTGGCAGCGATATTTTATGGGACACAAAGGAGGAATAAGGATATCGCTGGGAATAGATGGTATTTCAAATTTTCAGATGGATATCGTAGCTTTCGAGTGGAGGACTTATGGGCATTACAAATTCGGGGGACGTGACGAGGCTGGCTTCTTGAGGAAGGCGCGGGCGTGATTGGTGCATTTGGAGGACAAGAGGTGTAATGTGAGTTGTGTGGGTCAAGTGAGTGGCTTGGTGTCAGGGAATTTTTAATGACATGTGTTATGAGAAGTGAGGGGTTGAGAAACTGGTATGAGTAAGATGGAGCTTTAATTTAGCAAGGTATGAAGTCTGGTACTTTATGTGACTGTGAGCCTCTTATGTGCAAGATGACTGTGAAGGTTCTTATTATGCTAATGTATCATTTTTAACAAATGTGCTTCTTGTGTCTTGCAGGGTGTGGCTATGTATGATGTGTCTTGCAGGGTGTGGCTATGTATGATGTGTCTTGCAGGGTGTGGCTATGTATGATGTGTCTTGCAGGGTGTGGCTATGTATGATGTGTCTTGCAGGGTGTGGCTATGTATGATGTGTCTTGCAGGGTGTGGCTATGTATGATGTGTCTTGCAGGGTGTGGCTATGTATGATGTGTCTTGCAGGGTGTGGCTATGTATGATGTGTCTTGCAGGGTGTGGCTATGTATGATGTGTCTTGCAGGGGTGTGGCTATGTGTCTTGCAGGGGTGTGGCTATGTGTCTTGCAGAGGTATGGCTATGTATGAAGCGTGTTTAAGAAAGCTTCTGTATTAAGATCTGTTGATTTATGTTTTTTTTTGGATTTTATTGGATTTTAATTTTTATATATTATTATTAACACTTAGTACTTCTATGAAGTGATGGTATGTTTACGTAGACTACTTTATTATGCTGTATTTTTATGTAGGGGTTTAATTACGCGTTTGGAGAGGTATGCTGTGTCTGTGTATACCGCTGTATTCATTGTGGTTTTTGTACATATGTAATACATGTGTTTATGCATTTGTATTTCCTGGGTTATGCAGGAATGTGGTTATGTATGAAGCGTGTTTCAGAATGTTTCTATTTTCAACCATGTTAATTAATGTTATTTTATAGTTTTGGTTATGATGGTGACGGCAGATACAGCTGTTGGGAATAGGAAGGGGGGTTGTAGTGTGAGCTGTATTCTGTAACTATTACACAGGGATGTTGCATACGGGTTGTTATAATGTTTCATTTCTAGTTTTCCATGAGCATCTGTTTTATGTCTGCATGTTAAACTATATGCTTCCTTGTGTTGCGATTTACGTTATGTTTTGTTTTCATTTATATATTGTTATTATGTGTTTGAACCACTGTAATGTAACATTTATATATTGTTATTATGTGTTTGAACCACTGTAATGTAACATTTATATATTGTTATTATGTGTTTGTACCACTGTAATGTAACATTTATATATTGTTATTATGTGTTTGAACCACTGTAATGTAACATTTATATATTGTTATTATGGGTTTGAACCACTGTAATGTAACATCGTGTATTGATGTTTTGTTTTATTATTTTGTTATAATGTTTTAAGTATTATAAAATATGTTGGTAAACATATATGCTATAGGTCTAGCTATGTGATTATATAATATCTATTGTGGTGGAGGAGATAGTGCTATATGATTTATTATAGCATGTCTTTTAGTGCAGTTTTGTTCTAGGATGACATATGTGGGTCACAAAGCTCTTATCTGATTTTTATTTATGCATGATGAACATCCTAGGTGACTCCAAGTGTATATAGTGACTGTCGGAATGTTGAGCAATTTATATGGTGTACTAGGTTTATGAATTCTCTTTTGGATACCTGTTTGTTAAGGGATGGTGGTTTTCTATATGTTTATTTTTTATGTTGTAATATTACGTTTTAAATGAAAGAAAAAAATATTACTACCAGTTAGTACTGCTTCTACTAGTACTACTATTACAAGTACTACTAGCACTACTACTAGTACTATTACTACTACCACTAGTACCACTATTAGTACTAATACTACTGCTACTACCACTAGTGCTACTACTGGTTGTTACACCCTTTTGTTCATTTTAAGTACTGTTTCTTATCACAATGGTATACTTTTACATGTTATTTTTGCTATTTCACTTAATATTATATTCAGGAGTAATTCCATTAGTATCTAAAATGGATTTACTCGACTTTATAATATTATCTGGTCGTATTACTTAGCTTTGTATTTAGGTAGGTCGTTTAATTAGTGTCAACTGCTGGTGACCTGGCCAAGCGCCAGTAGGTGTTTCGAGCTGCTCAACCCCTGTTCTGTCCGAGACAAAGTGGGCTGGTAAAGCCTCAGAGTTTAGTTCATACCTTCCTTTGGACCAGGAAGGGTCGAGGGAAGTATCCACCTCCAAATCACCATTTGCCTCCCTAGAAAATACCAGGAATTTTCGGGAGCTTACTGCTAAGACTTATCTCGGTTGGAGAAGGCGGTTGAGAAGCTCTTAGAGAAAGTGAAGCCAAGTGAGCAAGCCTCTGTAGTGTATGAGGACTTATTGTAAAGTGAACCCTATCATAAGAAATCTATTAATGTGTTAGAGTTTTTAGGCAACGCCTGTGCATGTGCCTATACTAATATTTCGTGACTCACTCAGAGCCATTTGTAAATACTAAACCCAGTACTGTGTTGTTTTAATGAGGAATGGTAAAAGTATTCTACTCATAGTGCAAAATATGAGAAGGTGAATTTAAGTGATTAAGATTATTAATAAATTAAATAGAAACTAAGAAAATTCCTTTTCCTCTGAAGTGAGTACCTAGACGTACTAAGTTTTTGTTACGAAAAGCACTGTAACCCAGGGACCAACTGACTATGTTCGTAACACTGGTACTAATACTTGTACTACTACTAGTAGTACAATTGCTATTAGTACTACTGTCACTAGTACTAATACCACTAGTACAACTACTAGCACTACTGCTACTACGACTAGTACTACTAGTATTACTCCACTAGTACTACTACTACCACCACTAGTACTAATAGTATTTCTACCACTAGTACTACTACCACTAATAATACCACTAGTACTACTACCATTAGTACTACTACTACTGCTACTACCACTAGTATTACTGCTAATACCACTACTACTACCACTGCTACTAATACTACTACCTACAGCACGAGCCGGTTAGCCTACAGTATGAATTGTAAAGGAACAGTATGAATAAGTGTTCAACAATTCACTAAATGACAGCATAGTAGAGAATGCAGAAACATTTTTCACTCCAGCGGAAGTCCGAGCAGATCAACAAACTGAAATTAGTACTAATTCCATAGATTTCGAAAAAGAAATTAAAATCATATCCACTCACTCAGCACCTGGACCAGATTCATGGTATGCCCTATTTAATAAAAATGAGCCTAGATATAGGTGAAATACCAGAGACCTTAAAGAGTGAGACACTGTTCCTTTGCATAAGAAAGGTAGCAGAACACTAGCTAAAAACTACAGACCAGTATCCCTAGCTTCCCACGTCATAAAAATCTTCGAAAGAGTGATGAGACGGCAGATTAAAAATTTCACGGAGCAGCATAATCGACATAAGCCGTACCAGTATGGTTTTAGTGCAGGACGATCATGCCTGTCACAGCTGCTATTTATATTTTATTTAAAATACAGTATACATTATACATGGAAGCAAACATGTCACTAAACCAATCAACATGTAACAACAAAATTAAAGTACAACATACGTATACACAATCCAAAAAGAAAAAGAAACACTTCACACAACAACATATCCAGATAATCTACTTCAGCACACTTATACATCTTATGCCAAGTTTTATATACAAAACAATTCTTAAAGGTAAAAACCTCACCACATACCATTAAAACCTATACATCCCCCCCCCCCACCAAAGGTACATTTATAAAGTCGTACATATGTGCTCTGGAAGTAAAAAGGTACCCCCCCCTCATCAAATACCTACAAAACAATGACATACTATAAGAGCGTAGGATACTGCTTGCTCGCTTGATCACAGTCCGATCACACAGTTGCTCTACACTCAAGAAGCTTCTCTTCGACCCCGCCGGGGTGTAGAATTTATGTTCTACAAACGTCACATCCTTTTCACAATGCTGTCGAATCGTGTGAAAATCAAGCCTGTGAATGGTGCAATAAATGACTCCTCGAAGTTAGCTTTAGCTACCGTCGTTAGGACCTGCCTGCAGGTCAAATTTACGACAATCCACTCTCTGAAGGACTCCTTCATTGTCGTCTGCACAGACGACACGGAAGCATCAAAACTAATGGACGACTCTTCAATCAGGACCCTACAAACACAACAATTCACTCTATCCCCGTCTCCATTCTTGAAGTCAATATGGACAATATGGTCACCTCTCTCTACTGAAGCACTGAAGACATCTATTGAGGAACAAAACACCTGGGCCTCGGTAGACAGCTTCTCCAAGATCCCCAACGCCTCATCTATGCTAAAGATTACATTCTCAGACATCTCCATGCCTGCCCAAGCTATCTCTGACGGTCTGGCCATCTCATATTACCATATCCACGCTAGTCATATAGAACAAGAACGTTTCACATACATCTCCCACTGCTGGACCTGCTACTCCTATAAACACACCACCAAGGACTGCCCCATCAAGGATAAGAAGTTTTGTTCAAAATGTGGGAACGATGGACACGATTTCAGATCCTGCACCATTACTACAGCACCAACATGTCTTAACTGCAAGGGTAATCATCATACCCTTGCAGCTAAGTGCCCACTCAGGAAAGAAATCATATTGAAGAAAACTAAAGTTCTGAAGAACACCTCCAATTCACCGACATACGCTGCAATAACCAAACCACAAACCGACACCACCAAGACTCTACACGCTAATCTACAGCCACCATCGCCCAGCAACTTCCTCTCTCCACTCCCCGACGGTGCTCCCTCAAAGGTGCTGTACTGCATGGTGTATGCACACCTTGCAAACGCAGCAAACCCCGGCACTTTCAACACCACTATTAACGAACTATTCCGTCTGAACAACATGCCTGCCTTCAATTTTCCGGACTCCACACCTTCAGCAGACATCCTCAAGATCCTTCCCAACGTCCTGAATGCACCTGCAGACCTGTCTCCTGCCCAAGCAACTGCTCCTGTAACTTCTATAACCACTTACACCGCTGACAACGTTGATCATGTTGCCTCAACCACCGTCTCCCACCTCTCCCAGCCTGCTGTTACACTACTCACAGCTGCTCCTGTCGACCCTCAGTCACCTGCTTCCACCATTGTAGATTCTTCCGATGAATCCACTCCAGAAGAGGAAGATAACGATGACTCCAGTAAACCCTCATGGGAAAACCTTACCTTTTACACTTCTTCAAATACTGACACCATGACCTGTACTGAACTCTACAAAAGGCTCGGTGCTGGAACAGTCAAGTATGTATGTGAATCACCGCTTCACTTCACACTCACCCAAGTTCTTGAGTTCATCAAGCCTCTACGTTTCACCTTCAGTAACAAGGCTAAACTATACCACCTATCTAGGAGCAGCTTCAAAAAGTTCGTAAATGGATCCATTGCTAACCTGCCTCCTCAGTTACTCCTATAATTCCAATGTGTTCTACCCTCTGATGTGACCTAGCCTGCTGCCAGCTACTCAAGATTCAAGACTTCAACTACCACAAGTTCGATGCAACAGTCCCTGCTATTCCTGTACTCAAGTCTGCCCCACCATCGCCTTAGCTGCTGGGTTAAGCCCTGGCTCTATTTCTCTGACTAAGAACACTCCTCTCCAGCGCTATTCTTCATCTGTCCCGTCTTCCCCGCTCATCCCATTAGGATCTTACCTGAACTTATTTGCTTTGCTTGCTTTACGCAAACAATATTTGCGATAGAGGGCATCCCTGTCGCAAACCCCTTCCCATCTGAATGTTAACACCTAGCCTTCCATTAACCTGTACTCTCATAGATGCTCCCTGATACAATGTTTTCGCCCAAGATATAATTTCCCTCCCGAATCCCTGCCAACGCATGAACCTCCATAACGCATCCCTCTCTACACTATCGCAAGCCGCTCGCCAATCCAATGCCAAAACACCCCCACCCCACAACTCCCCCCTCTGCTCAATAAAACTTCTAAGAACTCCATGCCCTTCATACATTGTCCTACCCGGTACCCCATATTGTCCTCTGTCAATTACGTTACCTATCACCTTTTTTATTCTATTCCCTAATATCCTTGCAAATAACTTATAATCGCCACACATAAGCGATATTGCTCGGTAATCCTCTACCGTAGTCTGTCCACCTTTCGGAACTAATACCACGATAGCAGTCCTTTGCTGCTCACCCATTTCCCCATCATCCTTCATTACATTGAATAACCTAACTAAAAATCCTCTCAATACTTCCCAATTCCTAACGTAAAAATCATTAGGCAACCCATCTACACCTGGCGCCTTACCTAAACTTGCACCAGACAAAGCGTGCGAAATCTCACTTTCCGTGATCGGACCTTCTAATGTTACCCTATCTATACCATCAATCTCACATTGCACAAAACCTCCCATTTCCTTTAAAGCCTCATCTCGAATACCTCCGTTTTGTGCATATGACCTAAACCATGCATCTAGATAACCACTCATACCCTCTGTCGTCACTAATACCTGCCCCTCTCTATACCCTTCCATCCCCACATGAACAGTTAATCCCATCATCTCCGTCGCCACTCTTCTCTTACGCTGTCGCCTCAACACGCATGCCGAAGGCCTGTCACCCCCATAACACCTCTTCCAGCCCACCCAAAACTCGCGCGCCATCAAATCCTTCATTTTGCAAATCCCTGATACGCTCCTTTAATCCCTCAATATCGTCCACCGGATAACTAGCACTCCCACGCTCGTAGCAAGCTCTCAACTGCCCCTCAAGATAAGATTGGTACCCATACTTCAACCTGGTATATTCCCTCCCACTACGAATATATAATTCCTTAATACGAGATTTCGCCACAGAGTCCCACCAACTAACCAGTTCACTATTCCCAGGCGCCTCTGCCACCAACTCCTCCCACAATTGAACAAATGACTGTCGAGGCTCTTCTTCCTGCAACAACTTTACATTCAACTTCCAAAACCCCTTACACCTTCTTGGCAACCCCTCCCAACCTATATCCACCAAAACACCCCTGTGATCAGAAAATACTACGTCCATTACCCTCACACTATGTATTCCGACTGTCCTGGGCACGTATAATCGATCGAGCCTAGCCGCATACCCACGCTTAATAAATGTGTGCTCCACCACCTCACCTCCCCCAACATCTGTCAATCCTACCCCGGATAACAATTCTCCCAATATTCTCAAACAATGCCCTGCCCCCCTCGGTTCAACATCCTTATTCCTTATCACACAGTTCAGTCACCTCCTATCACAGCAACCCCCGGCAATCCACGCAAATAATATACCAGAACGTCCCTCACGAATTTATTCTTTATCCTTACATCTTCCTCTGCTGGCCCATACACACACACCAACGTCATCTGTACCTGACCCCATAACCCATCCACACGAATCACCCTCCCCTCTCCCCCCTCACTATGCCTGACAACCAACGGGCTAGTTTCTTTCACCAAAATGGCCACACCTCCTTTCAATCTGACTGCATGCTCAACATACACATTATATCCATCCACCTTCAACTCATAACCCGGTCTATAATTGTGTTCCTGCAAGAACACAACGTCAACATCATGATGCACCAAATATTCCCTAAACCACTCACACTTTCTCTGAGACCTCAAGCCATTGACTGATGTTCAATGTCAGGCACTTAAAACCGACAAAGGGGGTTTCCCTCTTGACACTATCGACTTATCACCTGATCGTTTCATTGCACCCTTTTCCCTCCCCCCCCTTTCTGGCCACCCTTACCCAACCCCTGACCCTGAGTGCCTCTTGAACCTCTCTGCATGGCATCCGCCCATGTTTTCTTCCCAGGCCGTTGTGCGGGCGTAAGCACGTCGTCGGAATCAGAAAGCACTGCTGCGCGCTTACGCGTCGTACCCTCGACCTGCATCAAGTCATCCAGCGCAGTGCCATGATGAACCTCCACCTCCACAGTTCTCACCAACTGGGCATCCTTATCACACACTTCAGGCCGAGCTGGCATCACCACGCCCTCCTCAACTGCAGACCCATGATCCAGGTCTGTACCAACATCCTAACAAGGACGCTCATTGCCCAAAATGTTCCCAAACGTCGACACAATCGACGTTTCCGCATCGCTACCATTCACTTCCGCGATGACCTCATCCAGCACTTGTACAACGTCCAGGGAAGTGATGTCGTCCCCCCGCGTAGCCCCTGACATCTCCTTTTCTTCGGCCCTCTCAACCTCCTCACTCCATGTCAAACTCTGCTGAGGCAGAGTCGAAAACGGCTGATCTTGGTCCTCTCTCCTTTCCTCCACATCTCGTCGTTGCTGCTGGTCCTTATCACCACGTCGTCTTTCGCATTGCGCAGCCAGGTGATCATACGACCCGCACAAACGGCAAGTGCGTCGCTGCCCAGCGTATGTTACAAAAACCTGAGTCCTGAAATCTTCCATCACCACGTACGATGGAATTGGATGTCTGAGCGTCATCTTGACAGAGAATGTACCCTCAGGTATCCCCATATACGGGCCAGCTGACCACCTTCCTGCAGTGATCGTATGTATTGTGCCGTATTTACACATAGTGAACCGGATGTCAGATGCATCCGCCTCGAACGGAGACATTCCTGATCTTAACCCATGTATAATAGCTGGACACATCATGCAGCCTCACCCTCACAGCATGATTAACTGGTATGGCCACTTCTTGAAACTTATTCACCACTGCCTCATACACATTCGCCGAACTAAATTTCACAAAAATCCTGTTCGTACCGTTCAGTGCAAGTCCACAAATCTCCTCATTGGCTATTCCGTAGGTATCTCTGATGATTGCAGGCAGAAGCAACTCCATTGATGGCCCCGTTACAGCTCCACTGGTTAATTCAATGCAGACAGTATTTACCCTGCGCCGGCTAGCCTGCGCCATGTTTGTGAAAATAATACTGCCACCAGACAACTCCAGGGGGCAGCAGCAGCACACGTCCTCTCCACTCAAGGGTTGAGAGACGAATGTACGAAAATTACAGACCAGTATCCCTAGCTTCCCACGTCATAAAAATCTTCGAAAGAGTGATGAGACGGCAGATTAAAAATTTCACGGAGCAGCATAATCGACATAAGCCATACTAGTATGGTTTTAGTGGAGGACGATCATGCCTGTCACAGCTGCTAAACCACTTTGACAGAATTACGTTGGAAGACAACCAGAATGCAGATGTGATATACACAGATTTTGCAAAGGCATTTGACAGATTCGATCATGGGGTGATTGCACACAAAATGAGGTACATAGGCATTACAAGGCAGGAAGGCAGGTGGATTATCGGGTTCCTAACACACACACAGTACAAAAAGTAGTAGTAAATAGAGTGAAATCCAGCATCAGCGAGGTAGATAGCTCAGTTTCCCAAGGCAATGCCTTGGCACCTGTGTTGTTTTTCATCTTCACAGCAGACAGATATAAACATTCGTTACAGTTCTGTATCAACATCTGCAGATGACACGAGAATAAACACGAAAATCACTTCGGAAGAAGACACTGAAAAGTTACAGGAAGATATAAGCAGGATTTTCCAGTGGGCAGTGGAGAACAACATGGCGTTCAATGTTGATAAGTTCTAACTGCTTAGGTATGGAAAAAATGAAAAGCTCAAAAGGAACACTATACAAAATTCATGAGGATCGTCAAATATAACGAAAGGAACACGTGAAAGTCTTGGGAATAATTATGCCAACTGATCTTTCTTTCAATGAACACAATAAGTCTAACGTCACGACAACCAGAAAGATGACGGATTGGGAAATAAGAACCTTCAACACTTTTCAAATCGCTAGTGCTCCCTCATATGGAATATTACTCAGTGTTGACTTGTTGACTGCCCCGTTCAGGGCAGGAGAAATAACAGAGCTGGAACAAATACAGCGGTCGTTTACGGCCCACATAGAGCAGTAAAGCTTTTAAATTACTGGGAACGCCTTAAAGTGTTCAATATGGAGCGGAGAGATACATAATATATGTATGGAAAGTACTCAAGAGCCTTGTGCAGAAAACTCTCCAGGAGGGGGGTTTCAGCCCCTTTAGCCCTTTCAGCCCCTTTCAGCCCCCTGAGGGACTGATAGCATCTAGCTTCCTGATCAACAGTTTAATAATTAACACATGTTGTACTCTGGAACGTCAGAGAGGTCACGTATATAACACCTCTTGGTCACATATGCAACACCTCTTGGGAGTAGAGTTAGTGTATATGAATGAGAGGCAATTGAGGAAAATGACTCTCTTTGCCGTAGCAGGTAAAATACAGAAAACTCCTGCATCACTTTTTGCACATATGGGACAATAATGAACTCTCAGTGATCGAGACACATCAAGAAATCAAGCATTTGTGTTGCAAAGTGTTGCAGTGTTAAGCAAGTAGGGAAATTATGCTGAGATCAGCGACTAGGGGCAGCACCGAAGAGACGCCAGGGCGGCAAGAGGCGTCATAGATCAGATTGCAATAAACCACCGAACGAGGAGTGTGTTACGCATGTATTGACCTTAACAAAGGAACTTACAGTGCGTCCTTAACCACACCGACAATCTCCATTATCACCATAGAAATATTAAAAAGAAGTGTGTGCAACTTCTTATAGTGATATTATTGTGAGATGAGCAAACAGACAAGTACTGAAGAATGTATAGTGACTGTGCGAGTGTTACAAATTTCCAGGCTGAGTGAAGGACGTGTGATATTCCTCAAAGACAGTACTCTTCAATCAAGACACCGGATACCCGGGTGAATTAAGGGTCCTATACAAATACCCAGGTAAGTCTACTTTGACATATTGCAGTTAAATTGACTGTGCAGTTGGGAACTAATGTATGATCAAGGTAGATTACCATAAATCCGGTAACTGGTGGTCCATCGAGCCCAAACAGGTAATTAGCTTCAGCACTCATTTCTGAGATTTGCTGATGTAACACCCCTTTGGGGTAAGCATATTTTAACTCTTATTGTTTTTTACACAGCCCTTAGGGAATGTATACGACAGTTCCTCAAGACTACGTCATCGGGGGTGGCTGCAAAGACGTGAGCTGTCAAATCAAGCTAAGTCCCAGCTACAGTTCATTTCCCTACCGGCCTGGCCCCAAATCTGCACACTGCCATAACAATATTCTGGAGCGAGAGATATGGAAGTGCAAAATAAGCCCAGTGAAAAGAATCGGTGTTGTGGGCACAATAAGGAAACACTGTCATCGACATGTATGGCTCCAGATTATTCACCATCTTACCAGAAGATATGAGAAACACTGCTGGAACAAGTGTAGAAGCCTTCATGAGGAAACTGGACAAGTATCTTCACCAGGCTGTGATGGATATGTGGAGCTGCTGGGCACTAGCAGCAACAACTTAGTTGACCAGGCTAGCACCAGACGAGCCTGGCCCATGGCTGGACTCCTGGAGTAGAAAGGCTCTCGAAACTCATCAAAAGTATTTCAAAGGCATGCTTTTACATCTCATTCTATTACCTATATATAAATAACCTCCGTGTCCCTGTATTGTTTGTAACGGCTTGACAAGGTTCCTGGAGAGCGAAACGTTGCCACAATAAAATGTCGCATTAGTCGCATATGTGTCCTTTTACCTGATATATGGTCATTAAGTACCAACATTATTACTAACCTAAGTTAGTCTAACCTAACCCAGCCTCATGTGGCTTGCGAAGACTGTTACAATTTATTTATTCGACATATATCACACGCCCATGTAGGCATGTCCTCCTGACCAGTGAACCAGCAGTTTTTTTTTTTATATTTTATTTAAAGCAATGCAAATATAAGTTGATATAAAACACAGAACAGATTAATACACAAGAATCCAACACAGTGACACTTCAACCAGGTCGTCTAAATACATGCAAAAGATTAATATTACATAGAACAATGTAACACTGAAGTTCAACAAAGCTCAAAGGCTACCTATGCACATGTTTGGTTACCAATGAAACTAACATCACCACAAAATATAAAACATTGCTACAAATACAAGTGAAGAACCAGCAGTTAAGAGTACAGCAGTGGGGGCTCCCACTGCTATGTTAACTGCTGGTTCATCAGCCAATCACGAGAAAACCGGAGAATTCTGTGAAGCGAAGTCTTCAACTCGTGGAGCAGAATAGGCAGGTTTTCCTGTGAACATTAAAATGGTATAAAATACCGACAGGTTGTTAGGTAAGACACATATGCAACAGTTAGGTATCGAAATAAAGATACCTAACTGTTGCATATGTGTCTTACCTAACAACAAGTTTTCCTGTACTCTGGTCGAAGACTGTTCTCTTGTTTGCAAATACCATCTTGTAAATATTCGCTGAACATAGCGTAATTATCTGTACATTATTTGGTGAAGTAATTTACAGATTAAGAATTTATCTCTGATATCTTTGTTTTGTCCGAACACTGAGTGTTTGCTGACTTACAGTACAATACAGTTTTTATTTCTTTGCAATGGTTACGAAGTGTGATTTACATTTTATAAAATGTGTTACGTACAGGGTAAGCCATTAACATGCCTGAGCATTTCGGATAGTTACGAAGAGGTGAACTAAGCCGACCAGAAATCACATGCGTTCGTAATGCCTAACCTAACCAAACCTAACTTTAAGCTAGTCTAACCTAACCTAAGATAACATAGCCTAGCCTAACTTAACCTAACCCAACCTAACCTAATCAAACGTAGCCTAACCCAACCTAGCCTAACCAAACCTAAC